>NC_092291.1:21685326-21780326 GCF_036320965.1 Panulirus ornatus
GTATAAATGAACGTATAAGAACCTATCATTTGTCTAGATGTTAGAACACAAACAGAGCAGCTGACGAACTGGACAGATCAATAACCCTTCTTCGTCGAGTCCTGTATTCATGTGGCGTCTCGAGATTATTGCCAAGGAACTGAATCCCCTTAACCAGAGGGTCTCAGACTTCCTGATAATATTTCCAGCTCGGATAAGAGCGAGCGACACTCGAGGCTGCCACTGGGTAAAGCCGATAGTCGAGGCTGTCAACGAAGATTTTACTCCACAGGTTTTATTTACTGTCCTGCTCCTTTGTTCTTACAAGCACCAACAAGAACAAAAAAGCGCTTGTGACCTTGATAACTGTTCCTTAGGTGTTCATTAAATTCTTGTGCAACTTTAAAACTTTAGTCAATTTTGATGTACACGTAGTGATAACGAAGTGTAAGACAATAGCATTCGTCATAAATTCTTTTAGCATTGTTATTGGAATGAATTTTTCCTCTTACAGTTTCCACGCAATGTTTCAGCTTCAGATTCCTATGAGTGACTGGTGGGCCATAACAGGTCCATCGGAGGAAAAGATGAAGCCGAGCGCGATGGTTCTGATCTCAAAGTCAACCACAACAGTGAGGAGGAAGTTGCGTTACCTCATCACAAGAGCGAGGCGCTGCAATGCATCTCAAGAGTTGGATGAGGAAAGTTGCAGCTGCAGGTTCGGGGAAAGACGGCACAAATGTCGGAGTGCTGTCGCTCTCCTCGGCCCCCTTAACCTGTCCTCACTGGATCTCACTAGATGAAACCACTGTATAAACTTAATGTTCGCTCGCCAAACTTAACACCGTTGGAGGAACCTAGGACATGGCTGGCGAATGGAGTTCATGATGCTGTTCAGAAGCAGCTGGTAACTTTGTTTTCTTTTTTGGAGTCGGGGAAACTACTACAGAAATGAATGACCTTCATACAAGTTTATATTTCCAAGCATAGAGGATCAGAGACTGCAGAACGAGATGTCATAGGTGATGAATTATCTCGAGTTGTTATACGAATAACAACAACGATGATTTCCAAGTTACTCATATACTACAGCTAATAACTTGTTATATGATATTCGAATCTGGGCCTTCTTTTAATACGGTCCATCCTGACTATCTTGTATCTCTTTATGTTCAGGTATATCGGTCCATCCCCCCCTCCTGGTTAACTTAGATCAAGAAGAGCAACGGTTGCAGGACCGCGCCCTGTGGCACGCCACTAGGGACCACAACCCATTTCAAGAAGCCCCTTCGTCCCCTTTCACAAAGTAATATTCTATCCATCGAAGGATACTTCCCCTTATTTCTGCGCATATATATATATATATATATATATATATATATATATATATATATATATATATATATATATATATATATATATATATATATATATATATATATATATATATATATAATTGGAAACGGTGGGCTGGGGAGGAAGGAGGTGAGGGAAGGAGGGATGTTGAGGCATTATCTCATACCATCCTCAAAACACAAGCCATTAATGAATACATAATAAGACAGTAATGTGAGAGGAAGCATAAAGTTGGAGGAGGAAGGATTTACAAGTTTTGCAAGACGGAGAACCTGAGCGAGGAGGATGCAAGGGAGAGGAGAGTGGGGGTGAGTGGAGGAGTCTGGGGCCAGAGGAAGACTTATAGTAGTTTGCATAGATACGGTCCCGAGCAGCAGGGGTTTATGTATCGTGGGATAATACGTTTTGTAAGCGGCGGACACACAGGGTGAGGTGTGGATTCAAAAGATAAAGACATTGCAACGTGACTGGAGGGAGTACCTAACCTACGAGTACCTGCGGCGAGATAAAGACTTGACGGAGGGGGCTCTTAGAGAGAGAGAGAGAGAGAGAGAGAGAGAGAGAGAGAGAGAGAGAGGCTCTTTAACCTCAGTAAGCCATCAAGCTATCGGGAGACGATGAGAATGGCACTTCGGCGCGGAGTATGTGGTACTCGACGCTTGTGTACGACGGTCATCGGATTCTTCAGACACCATCAGCTGGCCATCTGATTCTGACGGTACGAAGACAGTCAGAGATACGGTCGTTGGAGTGCAGAGGCAAGGGAACGTTTTTGTGTGAGAAAAGACACTGAACTATGAACCAAGTTGTTTAATGAAGAGGCCAGACTGAGTAGCGCCTTAGAGGAAGTGCATATGAATTGACGACTGCAAGGGCGAATGGTAGGAGGATAAACAGTCGCTTCTACCATAAGTGGTTTCACCCAGTCAGCGATTTCCTTTTAGGCACGAAAGTGGATAGTACAGCAGGACATTTAAGCCCCTTTAATGAGCTTTCCGGACAGGGATTCCCTTTTAGACATTAAAGTTTAGGGGAGGCCGGGTACTAAGTCCCGTCTGTCGATTTACCTTCCGGGTACCACAGTCGACACTTATGGTTCAACTGCTGGTATCCAGGTACATGGACGTAGTAAACGGTGGCCTGAAGAGGGACTTAAAGGGTGCAAGTGGTTGTCTCGGCCCAGAATTATGTATTGGAAATCAGAGTCGAAGTGAGGAGGACTAAGAGTTGATTTAGCGTGTTGATTTAACTAGAATTTGGAGATATTGACTTGAGGAATAAGCAGGTGAGGGTTCGACTTGATGAGGGCATTAAGATGTTTGATAACCATACCAGACCTGTCCCTTCCTGTCTCCCTCAGGTCTCCCTCCGCACCTGGCTTCTCCTGCGTGTGTGGTGAAGGCCTTTGTTCAGCGTGTGAGTGGGTCTTTGTGTAGTTCTGGAAATGCTATGCAATACCTCTGCCTTAATCTACGACCCAAGTTGGTCCGCCGAAAGAGTCTGGATTTCCCAAACAGAACCTAGCTAATCATCTTGGTGTATCACTGAAGTCTGCATAGAGGGTTTCGAAACGTGGCTGTTCAAAAAAAAAGTGCTTCTTCGCAAGTGGACAAGCAGTCGAAATAGTTGGACGTAGTTAGAGAAATACACGAACAGATAAGTGCAAGACAACAGAGAGTAAAGCAATTTTGAGCCAGGTAACGTCAAATTTCGGAAAACTTTAAGATCTGCGAGGCGATCGATGGGTGTTTTTGTAGTACACAAACGCCTTCCTCTCAGAGAGAGAGAGAGAGAGAGAGAGAGAGAGAGAGAGAGAGAGAGAGAGAGAGAGAGAGAGAGAAGCCTTGTTTTTCCTGCTCCTGAGTTGCATCTCGACTATCGTGTAAATCACCGTCAATGAGAGGAACTTTTCCTTTGACCCAGCACCAGCCGCTCGGGCTCCCAGGCTCGTCGCCATTGTTGAAATAATCGTTCCTTCTTTTATTTCAAAAACAGTGGGGGGGAAAAAAAAAGATATATTTTTAGCCGGTCTCTCGAATAATTGAAAGAAAACAAAAATGAAACCCAGATTCGGTTTAATGCAATGACCTACTTTTTTTTTCGGTCATAGAATCAGAGTTTCTGTTAGACGTAACAAAATCTTTTTTTATTCTCTTCGTTTGGTGTCATGTGAGAGCAGGTGCGATATGAGGCCAAGTCTCTTGTAAGGAGGTAAATCGCACGTGGGACGTGGGATACGCACTCCCACTGGACGCAGAGAGGATAGGCAGGTGGTCGAAGACTTCCAGTAACTCCAGGTGAACGTAAATCATCAGCGTTAGCACTAAATTGCATTTCTTTTGGTAAGAAATTGGTCTTGTGATTCGCAGAGAGGGAAAAAAGAAAAAGGGGTTGGAAATGAAGGGGGGAACCATTAAAAAAGATGCGGGCCATCTGAAGCCAGTCAGTCTGGAGTGATGTCGGACGAAGATACGAGTTACAGGGAGACTGTCAGGGTGTCCAGGGACCTGACTGTTAGACTGTTCAGGGACGTGACTGTCAGATGTCCAGGGACATGACTTTCAGGATGGTGTCCAAAGACCTGACTGTCAGGATGTCCAGGGACCTGACTGTCAGGATGTCCAGGGACCTGACTGTCAGGATGTCCAGGGACCTGACTGTCAGGATGTCCAGGGACATAACTTTCAGGATGGTGTCCAGGGACTTGACTGTTAGGCTATCCAGGGACCTGACTGTTAGGCTGTCCAGGGACCTGACTGTCAGGTTGGTGTCCAGGGACCTGACAGTTACGGTGTCCAGGGGGCCTGACTTTCAGGGTGGTGTCCAGGGGGCCTGACTTTCAGGGTGGTGTCCAGGGACCTGACTGTTAGGGTGGTGTCCAGGGACCTGACTGTTAGGGTGGTGTCCATGGACCTGACTTTCAGTGTGGTGTCCAGGGACCTGACTGGCAAGTGAGGACTATCCCCCTATAAACAGACATTTGGAAATCTTGAGATTCGCTCATTCGAGGAGGTTCGTTCAGCCAGAAGTCGAGACCAAAGGTTCTCAAAAAGATGATGATGGATCTTGACGACTGGCGAAAGTTGGGACCACATGCGCGGCGAGTGAGACAAACATGCGTGACTGTCAGTAAAACTGGGTTGCTTCATTCGCTGTGGTGAATGACAGCTTGACCTTGTTCTGCTAAATTGAAGCCGGGACGGGTGAAACGCTTCGGAATAAAACGATCCAGTGATTCAGTAACAAAAAAAATAAACAAAAACGTAAAGAAAATGTACCGTAAAAATGGAAAAAAGAGGATTGTAACCTTTTCAATATATTTTCTTTTCTGAAAGTTTCAACAATTCAATACTTTTTCGCCTATAACACAGAGAATCTAATTTCTTTTTTAAGTCTTCTCCTTACGTCGTCCTGACTTGGCTCCTGCCGATATTGCCGGACTTGTGCAAGTTTGTGGAAAGAAGAAATGAACAACTCCTCTTCCAGTGCAGCGAGGCAGACGCGCAGATGGAAGCCAGAACAACATAACCCATGATATATAGATGTTTACCACGTATCTGTGTCTATCCAGACGGAAGTGCGAGTATTGCCTCTCGAGTCGAATGCTTTGCGACCTTAAGAGCTTCTGAGAGGTGGTGGGATGGACGCCTTCAGTAACCTCCTTCCTAACATTCTAGACCTGAGAGTTATTATGCAGGATCAAGAACAAGTTATAGAGGACTTCAACGAAGAGGCTGATGTTCTTAGTTCTTTTTCTTTGGTTAGCTCTGGGCATCTCGTCCTTACATAGCACTCTGCTCGAAGAAGGACGGACGGACTGCCTGCCTTCGAGGGTAAATCTCTCAGCGAACGATGGTGATAGCGACATTTTAACCTGGAGTGAGGCACGAATCCCACAGCGAAAGATGGTGATAGCGACATCTTAACCAGGAGTCAGGCACGAATCCCAGTACCCTGAACGATTCAGAGATCCAGGGCGTGTGACCGCAGTGCTCTGTTAACCAACAACAACGTGTCACCAGCAACACCGCCCATGCCACTTCCCGAGCCACCATAGATGTGGAAACACTGGTCAAGCCGGTAATGGTGTTACATGGGTGTGTGCTCGACACTTGACAACGCCGCTAGAACGGTGTACCACAAGGATGTTTATGGTACCGACGCCGTTTGCTTGTCGAGGTGTGTGTGTGTGTGTGTGTGTGTGTGTGTGTGTGTGTGTGTGTGACACTCCACAACGTTACAGGCTAGTAACGGTGTAACAAATGAGTGTGTGTGTGACACCACATCGCCGCTGGGAAGGGACAATTGACAACGCCGCTAGCTTGGTACAGGTGATCTTTGAACACCTGTGTTTCTATTTTGGATACAGGGCTGGAGGGACTGACACTGGATCGTTATAACCTGTTGATATTGTCAGAAGATATGAATGAATGGAGAGCATTTATTCCGAGACCTCTAAACAGAGAATCTGAAGACGATGACCTACATAGACGCTTGTTAACCCTGAAGATCACCAGAATATACATCACGATACTGCAGTAAATATATATATATATATATATATATATATATATATATATATATATATATATATATATATATATATATATATATATCATCCCTGGGGATAGGGGAGAAAGAACACTTCCCACGTATTCCCTGCGTGTCGTAGAAGGCGACTAAAAGGGGAGGGAGCGGGGGGCTGGAAATCCTCCCCTCTCGTTTTTTTTTTTAATTTTCCAAAAGAGGGAACAGAGAAGGGGGCCAGGTGAGGATATTCCCTCAAAGGCCCAGTCCTCTGTTCTTAACGCTACCTCGCTAATGCGGGAAATGGCGAATAGTTTGAAAGAAAAAGAAAAGAATATATATAGTGTCTGTCTGGTGAACGAGATTGTCGTTCGAGTGATAATGATACATTATAGAGTTATGATGCGCTGGTGTCAAGATCGGGATTGATGTTACTCGACTAATGAATAGGAGGACATGAAATTAGGTTTTCAGCAAGTTAAAAACGAGTCTATGTACAAAGTTAATATTAATTACTCTTACTAGAATGATAAGAAAAAGTTTATTGAAATACAGACGATGAGGTCAAAGGGAATATGTCAAGTTGTTGCCCACAGGTCGGATTCTAAGAACGACCAAGTCTGGCCTCATCACCTCCCTGGCGCGGTCTCAGCCAAGCAACACCACCCATGAGGAGATGTCTACCATAATAACACTGGCCTCCTGGTTTACAGGCGGCTCACCTCCTGTCATCGGGTATGCAGGACAACCACCTCCTCCACCCGAAACGCAAATGGTATTAGGCAGCGCCACATTGTCTGGAGCATTACCGCGAGAGGCTGACAGCTTCCCCGAAGGCTGGATGGATGTTGAGGCTTGGATCCGGAGAGTGTACGGTGTCTGGAACAAAGCTTCCCGGTTTTCGAGGAATCGAGATTTCAGTTCAGAATTCCGTCAAAGATTTTCGTCTGAATTTCTCCTGATTCCTTTGTTATCTGTATTCCAGTAACTACATCTAAACTTTGCCTTTGTTCGTCTTTCTTTTCTTTATGTCTTCCCGATTCTTTCGGACAAACGGAAATTCTTCATCTACTTAAAACATCTTTTCATTGGAGGTTAAAAGTTTGTTTCAGCGAAGCTTCGAGACTTCACGAATTTCTATTTAGCGTGTATCAATTTTCTTTGTTAAAAAGGTTGCTTCAAGGTTCCTGGTGCTGAAAGAGGCTTCCATTCCTCGAACTCGCACCTTCTTTAAACGTCCAGGCACTTGCTTTTCCAGACTGCTGACACACAAAAGACATCGGCGTCTGGAACCCGTCTTTTGGAACGAGGAGCGGCGTCACTCTCTATTGATCTTCCGAGGCGATAACATCTTCACGTCATTAACAAGGAGATCTAGTGTCTGCCTCCCTCACACTCCCTCCCTGTATGACTCCCATGCCCTTTCCGTATCACAACACACCTGGCTAAGTTGCTCTCCCGTCGTGGCCGACTCTCAGAAAGCATCCATAAGGAACAGACTAAGGCTCTCTGGGACGAACATCGAGTCGAATATTGATGTTGCTCGTTACTTCTTCTCTTCATTCAGAACTTCTGATGCAGTCGTCTCTAGGAGACAGGTATCAGAATATATTGTCCAACAGCGAGTCATCACCGCCAGAGGAGTACAGCAAGGCACCCATCTTGACCCAGTTATATAACTTCTATTTCCTTGTTGACGATGAACATGACTGCCAGAAATGTGTCTAGGTCTTCCCAAGTCTTCTCTTTCATGCTCTTGTCAGTGTCACCAGAACTGCTTCCAGTTTTGTGTGATAGATGATGTGAAATGTGAGGTGATGTTTTACCGTCTGCCATAACGACCATCAGAGACCCCTTGTCTAAACTCATCACAATACCTGTTTACCAGTAGTTTAGCAACGCAGCTGGAGCATTGGTCATCATCCACAGGTATATCAGAATACTGCTGTGTATATGACACGCATTGCTCACACACGGCCAGAACGAAAGACTGGAAAACGTGCAACATAGTGTGTATATAAAGAGGTATATGAGGTGTATCAGAATTCTCTGCGCGTCCAGAACTGACAGACACTCAACCACCAACGTAAAGATCTGTGTCTATAGTTTGAATGGCATTCGGTACTGCCACATGTGTTCTGCTACTCACATACTCCACAACAGGAAGACACTCTTTCCAGATCACTTGTTGCTTCCTGGAGGAGAGACAGAACGCTGCAAGAGATCATCCACCTCCTATGTGTAACGTCACCTCTCAACATTAACATAATATTAATATCCGGTTGTCGACTGATGCTCTTAATTTCAATTACAGAATTCCTCGTCAAATATAATGAAACGCCTAACGTCGTCGTCTGTTTTTGTGTATCTAAGGAGTATACAAACTTATGTGCTAAATTCACTGAAAAGAAGATAGCTTTTCATTCATATTAACCTTCATACTATGAACATCATAGTACACACACACACACACACACACACAGAAGATGCCTGTATCATGATATTTCTTTCCTCTCACACTTCATTACCAGCTCTAGCTGCTTCTTGTCTCCCCCGCCCTTGTTTCCCTCATCGTCCCTCTTCCTCCAGACTCGCATCATCTTTGCTTCCCTCACCGACTCTTCCACTCCAGACCTCTGGACTTGTCCCGTCGCCTCCTCGTTCCAAAACTCCACTTGAACCACCGCCTCCCAACCCTTCGCCTCACCTCCTTTCTGTATCTCCACCTCCCCTTCCACCCTTTGCACCACCACTCCCTCCACCGTGCACACTTCCACCTTGCGCCTTCGCCCCAGCCACGTAAGCCATGGAGCTTCTTCCGCATTGCTCACTGCCTTGTCTGGTCTTGGAGTGGGGCCGTCTCCTCTCCAGCACACCACACACTAAGCTCCTTACGTGCAGCTGTACATGGGTTATAAGCCACCTGGTGCACTCCCTCCTTAATGCTGTTCTGCCGTCTTTACACATCTCCTTCTCTGGATTCTTCCTTTTAGTTCTCTCTCCTTTTCCTCAGGCCACAGTGGCGGTACTGCCATTCCTTTCACAGTTCAGAGGGACCATGAAATGGTCCTTTGTGAGGGAACGTAAATGGCCGAATACTAAAGAGCAGTTTTTTTTTTTTTTGGATTCCTGTGATGAATACAGCATTAATCTCGTGTCCAACATTGTTCAACATAGCTCTCATATGGCGTCCATCTCGCGTCCAACACAGCATCCAAGACAGCGACTAACCCTCACGACATCTTTTTGTTTAAGAAAAGACCCAGAGTTGTCATTACTACACATCATTAATCTCCTCCTAAACTCGATATTACATTTTACTGCCATCACTCGCTTCTTTCCACATTATCCTTTCGTTCCTTCTTATATTTTTGTCTCTCTTTCCACACGCAATATCCTTTGTCTGTCTTCCTTTGGCTTTCCTCACGCATTTTCTCTCTTCTCGTTTTTCTTTGCTGTATTACCGGCTCTTGCCCTCTCCTGTATACACGCTATCCTCGATAGTTAGCTAGGCTTTGGCTTCCCCGCCGCACTGTCTTTGCAGACTCTGGCTCCCCAGATGGTTCTTGTGTGAAGTCAATATCTCTCCTCATGTGCCTTCTCCATCTTCCCTTTTCTTACATCCCATGTTCTCCAGAGTCTTCTCCATGTGGGTTAAGCTACCCTGGACGTCTGGACTCTTGCTCTTGTCTGATTATATATTGAATAATATTTTTCATTACTCTACGCTAAATATCAGATATATACATTGTCGTGAATCATGATTCCGTCATGATTCACATGATTCATTGATTTTTCTCGTTACTTATCAAGTTAATGAGTATTTACCACAAATACCTTGGTCGAATATCATCTAACTTATATTTCTCTTTTGTGTCTCCCCTGATGATGTGAATATTACACGAAAGTGCACTTGGGAACTTATGGTGTTTCATTTTCCCCGTGGACTCATAGGAATCTATCTGTCTATCTATTTATCTATCTATATCTATATATGTTTCTTACTCCAGGAGTCCCTTCCATCGTCATGAGGTGGCTGCAGCATTCATGAAGCTGGTCATGTGAAAACCAGTTGGGACCTCGGGTCATGCAGTTCGATCGTGGGCAGGAAGGATCTTGGGATATTTTCGCATCGGTGAGAGAGAGAGAGAGAGAGAGAGAGAGAGAGAGAGAGAGAGAGAGAGAGAGAGAGAGAGAGAGAGAGAGAGAGAGAGAGAGAGAGTATTCACCATCTCTTAAAAATCAACTGAACTTCCTTGCAAAGAGTTGCATGGGTTCCTCTCTCAGTGTGGCAAGATGTACGTATGAGTAGATCTGATTAAGGACACCATAATATGACTCCATCACGTAAGTCTGATGTTGTCATACCATTCTCCTGGCGTCAGTAACAAGAACTACCCACACTCGACGTTCACACAGACAACCATCACACTAGATGACATTTATCCTGAATTACCGTCTGCTTAATTTCTGGGATGACGTCTTCCGTGGTGCTTCTTACGAGTTCTTCATCGTCGCTAAGTCCACCTCATCTTATGGTTTTGTGTCCCCTTGTAATCACAGTAATTGATGGTCTCTCATTACACTTTCACAATGATTACCCTTAGGTTGAAAAAGGCTAAGCCCTTAGCTGTCCCACAGGGCAGCTGGCTGGGTCTCGTAGGTCGAAGGTCAATGTTCGAGTGATCGGCTGACCGCGGTGTTTACGAACGCTCTGATGTGGCAACGTCGGCGCGACGGTGCCAGGCAGTGTGTGTGTGGAGTTGGTTAGGTGAGCAACGATGTTATGTGGCCATCTGGCGGTGTTGCCACTCTGCGCGCTCGGCTTGGGTAGCGGTTGATAACTGTTCCCTTTACAATCGACGGCCGATAGATTTCAGGAAGGTCTATCCTGAGAGCGTAGTAGCAGGACTAGCCATGTTTGACACCGGCCTCTCGTCAGGTTTCGAATCTAAGGTTCTGGAACTCTGACGTCACTATAGGCCTTTGTTCAAAGCGGCGCTGATAGTTAGTTCCACCGTGGGCAACTGTCCGGCGCTGGTGTAACAAAGATATTTTCAATGTACAGTATTCTATACATATAGTTCTGTGCTAAAATCACAATGTGATACTGGTTTACTAATAGAATAAAACAGTATCACTCATGGTTCACGCTCACGCTGTAATCACAGAGGCCCCACGAGTGTAGATCACTTTACCTTTATCTTACACAATGGTAGTTACAGATTAGGTAACTACAAGCAAACACAAGTAGAGATGGGACACCACTCTCTCCCAGTATAGTAAAAATGGGTAAATGCAAATAGGTCATTACACACATACACAAGACATGGAGCACCACTACTCCATCGCACAAATACGTCATGACAAATAGGTAATCATACATACAAATGCACCTCTATGTGCACTACACTAGCTATAAAGTCCATTTGGGTGTATATCTGTGTCGCATCTGGTCTCTAGCTATGTGCTGGACTGGCAGGGATGGTGTTCGTGAGGATACACTTGCCACACACCTGAGCCCCGCTTGCAAAAATACTTGTCGTGTGATCTGTGAAATTCTAGCTACCCCCTCACAGCCGGGCGCCTCACTGGAGCTGCTGTACTTCACACACACAGGGAACCTTACTTGAAGCCTTCCTTCCTCAGTAAATTCCTCTCTTGTTTACGCCATCCAGTGAGGATCTGTTACAGTCTGATGCTGTAGTTCTCTCAGAGCGAACAATGTGTTGCTGTTGCGTAACTGAAGGCCTTAAAACAGGTCTAGCAAGTCTCTCATTGTTAGGCGTAGGAGACCTGCAGCTTATTCGTAATCTCTAGCGAAAGTGCGTATCTCATATCTAGTATAACTAAGACTAATAAAGAATGAAGAAATATACTATATATATTGTTACCTATTTGAAAACTTATCAGAACTACTAGTTTTCATATCAGTGTTAGCCGAGACGGTACGGTCAACTTATCATGAATGAATAATAAATAAATAAATAAATAAATATATATATATATATATATATATATATATATATATATATATATATATATATATATATATATATATATATATATATATATATCCTAGCCTGAGCCAGGTAACCACTCCCTCTGGGTGGATGAACAGCTGGTTTGACCTTGGAACGACTGCCGCGACCAGGATTCGAACCTATCCGCTAAATTGCGGAAGTTACATCTCCTTGTCACGTACAATGCACAGGAACAATTAACATGGCTCATAGTGGACTCCCTCTGTGCAGGGCCTCCACAAAGAGGAAATTAATAGGGTATCTGTCAGACATTTATGGTTCACTCTTTCTGTGCCGGAGATTGGCTATTAGGGCTGTATTCCTGTATTTATACAAAGACTGGTGCTCCTGGGCCTAGCCAACACCGGGAGCGGAAAATCGCCTTTGTTGAGTTTGTATCGTCGTCAGTGGACGGGAAGAGTAGTACAGAGTCCCGTCGAGAATAACTCTCACTTCGAGGGAGTCCATGACTCTCCCTGCTCCTGTGTGGCGGGATTTCCTCACCCTCATTTCACCGAGCAAAATCCACGACGTCATATATACGATTCATACGTGAATCGAATGATCAGGCAACTCAGGCGCAGCTAATTCATTATAAGCTATCAGTAATGGACAGTCTATGAAGCACGGGGAGATCAGTGCTCTGCCTATCTTACACCTGTATCTTGCAGATGAGAGGCTCTGAGCTCTCAGTGAATTCTTATGAGCCGTGATGTCCTTTTTGGCATGTGTGTGTACAGTAACACCTACCTCTCTCTCTCTCTCTCTCTCTCTCTCTCCTGCTGGCGTACAGGTGTATGCCCTCACCTGCGCTGGTGATGTGCTGAATTACAGCATTTCATCAAGTAAGAAAACTCCTCTAGCACATACTCAGACACAGGATATAAGTGAGGTCAAAGAAGACTCAGTGGGTTAATCCTGCAGTTCCTGGTTAAGTAGAAAGGAGAATTCATTTTCATGATCAAGTCTGGATATCAAAAAGAATGTGAATTTGAATGATGATCCAGAATATAACTTTGAGTCGATGGTCAAACAGTTGAACTAGAAAGTTAATAAGGACGAACAGAGTGTCTCTCTCACTGACCCAGCCTAAAGTGTGTCATGAAGCAAAGGAAATAAATATCCGATCATATGTGAGGAATCCAAAGCGACTCGGAGAGGGACATAGAAGCTCATGTAGCTAACATCGAAAATACAGGAAGTGCAAACAACGGAGTGGGCCTTAAAGCTGTCCGCTACATCCTGTCTGCTCTGCTTACCACCGTCTATTGATTTCTGGCCAGCTCGAATATCGCTGGCTGTAGGAGGCTCAGACCTATGGCACATGGATCATTGTCTCCTGAAGAGGGATTAGCCCAGGGGTTGTATAGTCGTCCCCACACATTTGTGGGAAGAGATTCTGATGCTGTTGTGTGGCCGAGGTGATGGATGGGTAGGTAGATGGAGTTCATCTGAAGATTTTTGTGGGACTGAACCCTTAACGCTGGCTTAGGGATCAGGTTCTGATGTTGTTATGATGGTTCAACTTCTACGTTGTACTGTGGGTTCCTGACGAAGTCATGGGGCCGGGGTTCTCCACGTTGTTACGGGCTTGCAGCTCTAACTTTCTTGTAAGGAGGACTTTTGTGGTTATTTGGAATGGTACCCTAAGTGTGCTCTGCCGCTGGGGTCCAATCAGGCCAATTTAGGATCGACTCCCGTTGTTGTGGAGATGTGATGCTCATGTTAATGTTATGAGATTAGGGTATAAACAGTGTCCAGGGAAGATGTTCTGATGAATTCATAAGGCAGGGTCTTGACGCTGCTGCTGTGGTGGGTGGATGGTGCCCCTGATGGTGCTCTGACGGCGAGGTCCTGACGCTCCTGTGAGAGGTGGATAAAATCCTGATGGTGCTGGAGAGGCAGGGGGTCTTGGTGCTGCTGTGAGCTGTGGTCCGAATGCTTAAATATAGGATAAGATCGAACCAAGACTGTGGGAGATTACCCTCGTGATATTGGTGGATGGTCCAAATTCGTTACAGCCGAGGATGGGAGGGACTGAAAGATGTGGGAGGGGAAATTAAGAGTTACATGGGAGAGGTAATCAAAGGCCATAGGTAGCAGGAATGATATGTTAAAGGACTGATAAAGGGGGAAACAGGAATACTTTCCCATTTCATGCCTTTTCTCAATTGTCTTCTCCCAAAGGTGTGTCAAGTGTTTAGAAGCGAGTGTGTTAAGCATCAAGAGTGGACGGAAAGTGTGACAGTTTTAATAATAGTATGTAAATAGTGAGTGGCACATAACAGGAGGACCTGATGACGAGGTTATTCAAGGTCATGATCTCAACTATGGAAGAAACAAAAGAGTAAAAATAGAAGGCGTGACAAGCCTGGGACGCAATGTGTCAGACAAACGAGTGAGTATATCGAGAGGCAGAGGGTAGTGTGTGTGTGTGTCACATGTACGAAGAGTGTGGAGAGGAATATGTATACCGCACGTAACTATGTCAGGCGAGTGAGAATTTGCGAGTATGTGTGAGGTATGAGTGCGAGTACAAATGAATGAAGTGTGGAGGAAAGTGTGGCTGTGTTAATTCTGAAGTAGATGAAGAAGTCCAAGATAAGTGACAACTCTGTGGATGGAGCGCAGCCCCCACACTGTTAGTAACAGTTAACGATAATGACGCGATACGCAGATGGACTGATTGAGAGAGAGAGAGAGAGAGAGAGAGAGAGAGAGAGAGAGAGAGAGAGAGAGAGAGAGAGAGAGAGAGAGAGAGAGATTCACATCATATATTAAGGAAATCATTACAACAAAATGAATGAAAGGTATATCGTCATGATGATGACACAGATGATATAGTTATGATGTTTGGGTGCTAAGCTCCGAACTTACGACAATCTCTTGGCTTCACTGCTGACTGAACGGGACATCCTGCCTCACCGCTGACTTAAAGAGATTTCCTGCCACTTAAAGAGATTTCCTGCCTCACTGCTGACTTCAAGAGACTTCCTGCCTCACTGCTACTTAAAGAGACTTCCTATCTCATTGCTGACTTAAAGAGGCATCCTGCCTAATCGCTGACTTCAATGGACAACCTGCCTCACCGCTGACTTAAATAGACAACCTGCCTCACCGCTGACTTAAATAGACAACCTGCCTCACTGCTGACTTAAAGAGGCATCCTGCCTCACTGCTGACTTAAAGAGGCATCCTGCCTCACTGCTGACTTAAAGAGGCATCCTGCCTCACTGCTGACTTAAAGAGGCATCCTGCCTCACTGCTGACCTAGAGACTTCCTGCCTCACTGCCTCTTAAAGAGACTTCCGGGGCCTCAGCGATTACTTCGCGGTAAATTCAGCCATGTGCTGACACTACGCTGTGCATATGATCAAGACTAGATTCACACACGAACGATTCATTCCCAGTAGTATTACTTGAGGATACACTGAACTTCCTGGAAAAAAAAAAAGATGTACTTTCAGCAGTGCTTTAAGCAACAAATGGAGTTAATGCTTCGTGGAAACCGGGCGAGTAAGTGCAACCTCTCGGCAAGCGGCGCGGGATCAGTCGCTCCAGCAGCGTCCACCGAGGGAGGAGCGGCCTCGAGGAATGCCTGTCTGGGAAACCGAGAACCTCTTCAGCTTCTCACAGGAAGCGGCGCTTTAGTGAGGTGTATGAAGTAGGGAGGAGCACCCTTGGCCTGTACCCAGCAGCCTGCGCTCCTTCACCCTCAAGCCTCCTAAAGTACCCGGCTCCTCCTCTCGCACCTGCTTCATTCTTAAAGGTTTTGACTTCCTATGTTTCTTCTTTTTTTTCTTCTTGACCCCGTGCGTGGTAATCAAAGAAAACTGGGTATTCAAGAACTGATTTCCAGAAGAGGTTACACCTTCGCCCTCACTGCTCGAGCCTCTTGGCTTTGCAGGCAAACGGGGTTATGGTACCAGGGCACTACAGTCATTAGATATATATCGTTAAAAAAAAAAAGGTTATTTCTCCTGAAATGGCCAGATTTACACACCACTTTCGAGGCGAGTGATGGGCCTCCTGTCGGGGATCACAGCTGCCCATGACGCCCCTCGCCGGCTGGCCAAGACGTGCCAGCCACGAGAGTCCCGGGATCAGTTGACCCGGCACAAGTGGGTCAACACCCACCCCCTTCCGACCGTCCACCTCTCCTCCCGCCTCCCGCTCAGCAGCCCGACCGGCGAGAGGAGCTGCAACGACGCTTCTCCAAATAAGCCAGACACCACCTTCCCTCACTCCAGTTTCCTTTATTACCACTCGTAAAACATTCATGTTAGTTATATGCAATTTCCAGATTCCGTTGTCTAGTTTTGCCCGAAATCTATACGAACGTAGTTATACAAGGAATGTGTCATATCAATTACCTCTTGGACGAGTACGAACTGGTAAAGGAAATGCAGATGTGCACTAAAGAATCATCTATACTTTAATTAACAAGGAAGTGACGAGAGTCCAGGCCAACATCGTCCACAATTTTCAACCCGTATGTGCTACAAGGTTAACATATAAACACACAAGCTTCGTTCGCGTTGGGTCATCCAAATCAAAATAACCTGTACGATATATATACGTTGTGTGTTATGCCCTTAGCCATATAGGAGGGGGGCAATCAGAGGAAAGGGCATGAGGGGCTAGGTCAGTACCAGTGACCTGTGATGTCATCCCTTCTTCCTGGTCCGTCTGTGACCAGACCGGGGTCAGGTGTGACACTTCATCCTCAAGTTTTATCTGCTGCGGAAATTGGCCTCCACTCTGTAAATATTACTCCAGTTGGTTTCTCTATGCATTTTACAGTGCGTCACTTGAGATCAGTTCACCACACACGTTGCACCGGAATGAAATATTCCGTAACCTGAATTTCCCCTGTGTAAACACCGCCACCCGGGGCCCAGCGGCGGAGGTGGCTCCTCGCCCAGCAAGAGGTGAGTGAGACGAGGCGAGTGAATGTCGAAATAGGTTGTCGTTGAGGAGGAGTGACGGCGAAGGATCTAGCTCAAGGACGACCTGCATGTCTCGTATTTTCTCCGCCAGGTTATGGCACATGAGTAACACCAGAGGCCGACACATTCGTCCAGGAACAGAGAAAGGGGTAACTGCCAGAGTGCAGCTGGACATTCCAGGGTCGGATGAGATCTATCTCGAGATAGTTCGGTTCGGTTCATGTTTCGCTACGCTTCGACACAAACTGTGGCGGTTTGAACCACTTGTTCACCCGATGAAGACTTCCATGGCTGCTACTCTGCATCCTCGAGTTGCAGAGAAAATACACAATGTATAAATTATTCATAGACTATTCGCGGGCGTTAATGATAACAGAGCGATTTTTGTAAGTGGGTAGGGAATGAATCTTTGACGTGAATCATCTCGTGCAATGGTGAAGGACACTGGGAATTCACTTCTAGTTATGGTAGACGTTTGGCTGAATAGAGTATGATTTAGCGATAATACTTCGGTGAGAGAGATGTGGTCTCTGATGAAAGATGTGGTAGTTGATGAGCGAGATGAAGTCGTTAATGAGAGATGTGGTCGTTAATGCTTTCATATTTCTTTCTCCATTTCAAGGGTTTTCAGAGATAATCAAGATATCTGGGTAAAATCAGCGTAAGGGTCTATGGTTGGTGTTGTTAATCGGGCGAGATAACTCGGAAAATAAACAGGATAAATGCAATGGACTGTACGGTCGTCCTCGTTAGTAAATGAGTTACTGAAAACAGATAAGCTGGTGTACGTTCCCGAAGCTCAAGTATTCTACATAATGCTTGAATAATAAAGAATATGAAGACTACAAGTAAAGAGATTGTAATCTTCCTGGAACTTTATTTCCTCAACCTTTACTTCCTTAATGTCTTCTTATTTACTAGAAATGAAAATATTCCTGATGGTCGATAGGCTTCAGGTAAAAGTCTCTACTTTTTAAACTATAAACGTAGTAACAACTGCAAGGTCTTGTAATGGTGTCGAGCCGTCTGCAACAGCACCGGAACTACATTATCCAACAATATCTCAAAAGCACGTTGAAACAAAATAGGATCTGTGTCACCATTAAACTCACGCTTGAGAATCGACCGAAAAGTGAGGATTTCAGGGTATATAAAAGGGATCCGAACTGAACTGTTGCTGGAAGATTTATGAGATGACATTCTTTCCATTCTCCGATTTTTTTTTTTCCTTTTTCATGCCCACACCAAAACTCGTGCCAGGTTCATTTCAAATACATCAGTGCGATCAGCGACCCCTTCATTTGCAGGCGGGGAAAAGATGAAAAAGTAGGACACTGCTTTAAAACGGTCTCTGTAGGAGCTTCAACACTCATAACCGTGGGTGTTTTTAATTGCGGGGAGGGAGTTTTACACTCCTGGGGTTCCCCCCATCCCTTAAATGCTCTCTGCTCTCCTACAACTCTTTATATTTCTGTATGGCGTCTGCATTTACCATACCTTCATTCAGTTCCATCCATTCATCCACAACTCATAAGAGTATTTCTTAAATTTTTTCTTCGTTTCTTGCGCAGTTTCGTGTTATGTCCTCTGATTGTTCTAGCCTTACAACCCCCGAAGTACTATTCACTGTTGACGGAATTGGTCTTATCTAGAAGATAAAAGTTCTGCTCAGGTCACCCCTTACTCTTATCTCTTCCATGGTCGGCAAACTGAATACCTCTAGCCTTTCCCTGTAACTCAGCTTTCTTAATTCTGGTACCACCTTGGTTGCTCCCCTCTGCATCTTTTCTATTAGTTCTTTGTGCTACTGTAAGTGTGGGAGCGTCAAAACAGAAGACTGAGTCCCGAAGGGAAAACAAATTCTCTCTTAGCTCCACCTGTTTAGTCTTTTGAGAAGCAAGGCAGAAGGGGAGGAGGATTTCCATCCGCTCTCAGCTTCCGTCCATCTTGGTCGCCTTCTACGACACGCAGGAGATACGTGGGCAGTATTCTTTCTACCTTTTCCTAGGGATATATATATATATATATATACATATATATATATATATATATATATATATATATATATATATATATATATATATATATATATATATATATCAGAGACAAAGAGTTTTCCGCATACTTCGGTGACATATCGCTCTCATACTTTATGTTCGCAAACCAGTCTGACATTAGAAATTAGGTTCCTTCCCTGTGCCGGGGAATGTCGTAATTGAAGACCTTCTCAAAGCCTTATGAGAGGATATTCCAGGTAACGCGAGATCCTCCATCAAGCGGCTCCTGGAACCCCACAGCCGCCCGCCAACTTATAAAGGCAGGCGGCGAGGGCTTGGGAACACCAGTTCAGCACGGGTGCATCTCTTGGTCGGTCGCTGTTCCCGCGGAGCGCGCGACTCACACACACACACACAGTCACACATCACTGAACGTGTTTGAGAATATATCATTTTCCAGTCGTAAAGTGACGGTAGTTTCATGGTTGCCGAGACGAAATACTGGATAGTGACGCCCCGGGTCTTGTAAGAGGTGGTTGGCCAGCAAGTGCGCGAGGTAGAGACACGGAGGCTGAAGAGGCATCACCATCCACATCATTGTCGTGTTGTAGGGTAAGTATCGTCTCCTTCCACCCGTTCGCACTACCTCATCCACGCCATTCAGAAAGTAGTAATTAGAAATGATTACTCGCCCTCTTAATACAGAGGATGAATGACGTAAATATTAGCAACTATATTGTAGGTTATTCATTATGTATGTTGAATATGGCCAAAAGGTCGTGTACGACATTGATATAGTGAGGCTGAATCTCTCGAGCATCATTAAAACAGTAGGCTCAGTTGAACATTACCTTGGGGCAAGAGTGTGCTATGCATGACCGTCAGGTACCGTCCACACAAGGGCGGTGTTCACATACACCTGTTCACACTCTTCTTCTTCGTCAGTTTATGTTATATGGTAATGTCCTTCATCAATGCCTAAATTCTTTGGAGGAATCTATAATGTTCCTTTATTTGTAAATAGTGAAAGTCATCTGAAAATACTCGATTCATGACCTTACCGATAGATGGTAACCATCATAAGCATATATATATATATATATATATATATATATATATATATATATATATATATATATATATATATATATGAGGGATAAAGAAGTTTTGGTTGAGGCAAGTTGACTGCCTGTCCATTGTAATGCTTGGGACTTGTGGCTATCTGGACCTCAGTCAGCGGACGCACTCACCTGTGCTGCTCCCTCCTCGCGCTAGGCAGGTCTGGTGGTCAGGGTAAGTCAGGTGAAGAACAGCCCCTGTAGCTCTGGTGATGTATCCTCCTCCTGACGTGGAGACCATGGAGGATGACGTACTACACTGACGTTTGGAGAGTATCTAGCATTCCTTGGTCGTACTTCTGACCTCTCTGCAGCGTGGTGTTGTGATTGACGTGCGATGGTCTGGTGGTCTTTTGACCTAACCATCAGGACTCTGGGCAAAATGTGAGGCCCATTATCTCCAAGGGCTGTACCGTCGTGCTCAAGTGTCCTACCGTCTTCCTCAAGGTTCGTTAACATCGTGCTCAAGGGTCCTCCCTTCCTTGCTCAAGGGTACCTCCCTACCTTGGTCAAGGGTCGTCCCTTCCTTGGTCAAGGGTCCTCCTTTCCTTGCTCAAGGGTCCTAGCGTTCTGCTTGAGGGTTCTACCGTCTGTCTTACTTAAGGGAAAGCGTTTATCAGCGCTTATGTTGCGCTCTCTTGGTTTCTGTCACCACGCGGCCTGGCACGTTGAAAATTCCTCTGGTATAAGAGTGATAAGAAAAGAACATAAGCTATACATCAGGACTTTCTGCAGCCATAAGTCAGTACTGAGATATAAGTGTGTTGATCACATTTACTTACAAGTGTAGAAGTGACATTACTCTTGTTCACGGCAGTGTGGGTGGCGTGGGATACAAGATTTATCTTATAGATATTCTAAACCTCTGCAAAATTTTGATTATAGAGACTGAAAAACTGGGAGAACACGAACCTACTCCCTCCCTCAACTTGCTCTCTCTTCTGTTCTTTAGCCACTAATGCAAGCTATCTACACCTGCCTCTCCTAACCCTACTGCAGAACACATGGTGTAGGTCATCACGGAAGGATGGAGAACGCTTCGTAAATTGGGAATATAAAGTAAAATAATTCGTGTGACATATGAAAAATGTCATGCATGAAGCAGAAATAAAGATATCTATTTGTTGTGAATTCATTTGATAAAAAGTCGACACATTCGTGCATGACGTGCGAGTGAAATTCTATAAGAAAGATACCGCAAAAAAAAAAGGTTAAAAAAATACGTAACCAATAAAAGGTCAAGTGATATCACTACAAGAACGAAGGCTGGGAGACTCGGGGTCACTCACTTTAAACTGTGCCGTATCTACAAAAATTCATTTCGACTCGCTAAATCGTGAATGCTTTGTGTGATGTTGGGCTACTGCCGCTCACGGTAAAGAATCATTGATGCATTTCAGTTGCGGCCTCTCTCTCTCTCTCTCTCTCTCTCTCTCTCTCTCTCTCTCTCTCTCTCTCTCTCTCTCTCTCTCTCGTCTGTGTCTGTCTGTCTGTCTGTCTCTTCCTACTTGTCTTGCCGTCTGGCACAATATTGCCATAGGGACTTGTAGGTTGGTAGGTAGGTAGGTACCCTCTGTGGTAGGAGACTACATGGTCCTCTCGGACGTGCCGTCAATACGTTGGGAGTATCCTGACCAAGGCTTAGCGCGCGCGCGCGCGCACACACACACACACACACACACACACGTACAGTACGAAGAAGTAATTACAAAAATGGAAAGGGTATTGACCCATACAAGGATCATGGTCCGGACGATATTTCACCATATGTGCTAAAGACGTGTGTATATACATTAGACAGACCTCTTGAAATACTGTTCAAGATGTCGCTAGAGAAAGGTACAGTGCCTAGGAAGTGGAAACTTGCAACTGTCATACACATTTATAATAAAGGAGACCGGGAAGAGGCACTCAGCTACAGCCTAAAACCCCGACGAGTGTTGTGTGTAAAGTATTGGAAAAGATAACCAGAAAGCAAATGGATTATTTTTTTTTTTTACCGAGAAGAAATTATCCATATAAGAGGCAACACCGTTTTAGGGAAAGGAGGCCATGTATAGCAATTTTTATAGATTTTTGCAAGAGTGTGAGCTTTGTCTGCGACAAAAGGGAAAGTTGGGTGGATTGCTTGAATCTGGACTGCCAGAAAGCATTTGACACTATGTTCCACACCGGAGGCTGTGTAAGATGATGGGTCACTCGGCAGTAATGATGGAGAGACAGCTCCGATGGACACACTATTATTATCTTAGTGGGAGGGAAGAAAGTATACATGCCAGAGTAACCCCACCAAATGGATAGGAGTCACCAGTGGAATGCCGCAGGCTTCTGTTCTGGGACCGTTATTCTTCTTGATCTGTGTAAATTACTTGGCACAAGGTATGGACTCCGCCCTGAACATGCTTACAGATGATGCAAAGGTCATGTTACTTTACTTGGCTGCGCTGCCACACCGAGCGGATCTACTTCACCTGGCTGACCTGTTGTTTCAATAGCTGTACCACTTCTCCTGGCGAACCTGCCTCATTTCACCCATTTGCTTCACTCGCTCGACGTATGAATTCAGACTCATTAAAGTAAAAACATGAAGCAATAACGAAGAGGGAAAGAATCCAGTTACATAAATGATCATCCATCGGCTTTACGAGGCTTATGTACGATGATAATTGCTGGCTAATGAGTCTCTCATCGATGAGCTAATGATGGGCGGCCTGATTATCAAGGTATTTATAATTAAGTGAAGAGAGGAAGGTTGATAAGAGAGTCTTAAAGACCGCTAACAACCTAGTGAATAAGAAGACACGAACACGACACTCGACGTGGAAAGGAGGAGATAGAAAGAGGAAAAGAGGAAGACAAAGACAATGAGGAAATTGAAGGATAACGCCATCCCTACATCCTCATCTCACAGCCTCATTACCTCTTACAGCCTCTGACGTTCTCTTTCGAACGTCAGTCTCCCTCATTTCCCCCACCGGCGTCACCTCCTAATCATTTTCCTGGTTCATCCAATTCCGTAACTTGACTACAAACCCTCATCCTCCCCTCTTCAGTTCCCTCCTTCCCTCTTGAAAACCACCTCTATAGTCTTTGGGACCATCTCGAGATCAAACATTTTTCTTAAAGTCTTGTTTCCTCTCACGTTATCTATATATTCTTTACCTTTTTTTCATCTACACTGTTTCATCAGCGTTTCTAGCACAGCTGACCCAGTCTTCCAAATTTCCAGACATTTTCTCTCTCTTATCTCTCTTGTGATTTTCTCTTCGTGATATCCAACATTCTTTCTATACTCCGTCCCTCATTTCTTGCCCCGTGTCTCCTCTTACTGTGTTTTTCCTGAACTTATTATTGCTTTATCCTCGCCATCCCTCGCTCTTTCTTTCTTCGTGTTGAGTTGCGCTCCGCCTTGTTTTGCGCCCGCTTTGTGTTGGCTAGCGCTTTGTGTTTGCCTGGGCTGTGTTTTGCTTCCTCGGTGAACCAGGACACATGCTACAGTCGCCTCTGCTTCTCTCTCTTTCTCTCGCTCTCTCCCTTTCCGTCTTGCCTCAAGCATCCTTCCGCGCACTTCACGTCTTCTCCACGGTGCCACCCACCCGCCCCAACCCTGACCATTGGTCGGTGGGTGGAATAATAACACGATGGAAGAGAACTAGTCTGAGGTGAAGACGAGACGAGGGAGGAAGAGCAGGAGGAGGAGGTAGAGGAGGAGGTAGAATGCATTGTCTCCCGGGAAATGGTTATAGCCAACTGATGTGCGGACGAGACGTGCTATGTCTTTCAGCAGAGGCTGTTGCAGGCCGAGATACAGACGACTGAGGAACAGACACAGACCCATGCCCTCCCGGTGGCAGCGGCTTTTGTCAATTGTTCTCGATCCGGAGGTGCCTGTAGCTAGCGGAACACCTGGACTCACACACTCCTCGGGGACTCCTCCTCCAACATCCTGTGGCTCGATGGCGTATGTCCTGTCTGTTTTGTTTAGCTTAATGACGTGGGAAAAGCCACAGGCATTGTGGTGCCCTTGTGATGTGTGTGTGTGTGTGTGTGTGTGTGTAAAATGCCGAGGAAAGTTGGATGATAAACAATAAGGCTTCAGTCTAGCCCTAGCATTATACATTTTTTTTCTCTGTATTTAAAGTAATCTCTACTTCTGTCCCTTCACTCTTTTCTCTGCTTGCTCGTCTGCCCAGCGTGTTTCTGCCGCTCTCTCTCTCTCTTCGTCCCTTGCCCTCTCAGTCCCTTCTTATTTCCATTCCTTTCTGCTCTCTCTCTCTCTCTCTCTCTCTCTCTCTCTCTCTCTGTTATTCATGCTTTCTTATTTCCTTTCCTTTCTGCTCTCTCTCTCTCTCTCTCTCTCTCTCTCTCTCTCTCTCTCTCTCTCTGTTATTCATGCTTTCTTATTTCCTTTCCTTTCTGCTCTCTCTCTCTCTCTCTCTCTCTCTCTCTCTCTCTCTCTCTCTCTCTCTCTCTCTCTCTCTCTCTCAGTTATTCATGCTTAATGATATGCCTTGTTCGGAGTAGACGTTCCTATGCAGCCACGAGAGAGAGAGAGAGATTCACCACTGGGTGGACTAGCGCCTCTGGATGTAGGTGGAGGTGACGCAAACCGCTGCCAATACTGAGGGGAGGAGGGGGTGATCTGGATCATGCAGGTGACCTGCAGAGTCCTGGAGGAGACCTGGGCGATCTTTGGTGTCCTTGTTCCCCATCTGGGTGAGCTGAGGTGTCCTGGAGATGGCGTGGGTGACCTTGAGTCATAAAGGGACGAGAGATAAGGTGACCTGGTATGTGCTGGAGGGGATGTGGGTGACGTGGGTCATGTGTTATGGAGGGGAGTAATAATGGTGACCTGGTGATGATGAGAAGAGGATTGGGTGATGGGGGATGACCTGGGGTGATGGAAGTTGTCCTGGAAGTGTGGGTTATTAAAGGTATGGGGGATGACATGGGTTGGCTACAACTGCTTGGGGGTAGAGAAACAGGTCGCTGACCTGGTTTTGTCAGTGACTAACTTGGGGAGATGGAAATTGGAGTGGACTGGTTATAGTGTACCGGGTGGAACACACAGACTGAAGTGTACTGGGTGGAGTGTACCACATGGAATGCACCGGCAGGAGTGTACCATGTGTAGTGTACCGGGTGGAGTGTACCATGTGTAGTGTACTGGGTGGAGTGTACTACGTGGAGTGCACTGGGTGGAGTGTACCACGTGTAGTGTACTGGGTGGAGTGTAGCACGTGGAGTGCACTGAGTGGAGTGTACCACGTGGAGTGCACTGGGTGGAGTGTACCATGTGTAGTGTACTGGGTGGAGTGTACCATGTGTAGTGTACTGGGTGGAGTGTACCATGTGTAGTGTACTGGGTGGAGTGTACCATGTGTAGTGTACTGGGTGGAGTGTACCATGTGTAGTGTACTGGGTGGAGTGTACCATGTGTAGTGTACTGGGTGGAGTGTACCATGTGTAGTGTACTGGGTGGAGTGTACCATGTGTAGTGTACTGGGTGGAGTGTACCATGTGTAGTGTACTGGGTGGAGTGTACCATGTGTAGTGTACTGGGTGGAGTGTACCATGTGTAGTGTACTGGGTGGAGTGTACCATGTGTAGTGTACTGGGTGGAGTGTACCATGTGTAGTGTACTGGGTGGAGTGTACCATGTGTAGTGTACTGGGTGGAGTGTACCATGTGTAGTGTACTGGGTGGAGTGTACCATGTGTAGTGTACTGGGTGGAGTGTACCATGTGTAGTGTACTGGGTGGAGTGTACCATGTGTAGTGTACTGGGTGGAGTGTACCATGTGTAGTGTACTGGGTGGAGTGTACCATGTGTAGTGTACTGGGTGGAGTGTACCATGTGTAGTGTACTGGGTGGAGTGTACCATGTGTAGTGTACTGGGTGGAGTGTACCATGTGTAGTGTACTGGGTGGAGTGTACCATGTGTAGTGTACTGGGTGGAGTGTACCATGTGTAGTGTACTGGGTGGAGTGTACCATGTGTAGTGTACTGGGTGGAGTGTACCATGTGTAGTGTACTGGGTGGAGTGTACCATGTGTAGTGTACTGGGTGGAGTGTACCATGTGTAGTGTACTGGGTGGAGTGTACCATGTGTAGTGTACTGGGTGGAGTGTACCATGTGTAGTGTACTGGGTGGAGTGTACCATGTGTAGTGTACTGGGTGGAGTGTACCATGTGTAGTGTACTGGGTGGAGTGTACCATGTGTAGTGTACTGGGTGGAGTGTACCATGTGTAGTGTACTGGGTGGAGTGTACCATGTGTAGTGTACTGGGTGGAGTGTACCATGTGTAGTGTACTGGGTGGAGTGTACCATGTGTAGTGTACTGGGTGGAGTGTACCATGTGTAGTGTACTGGGTGGAGTGTACCATGTGTAGTGTACTGGGTGGAGTGTACCATGTGTAGTGTACTGGGTGGAGTGTACCATGTGTAGTGTACTGGGTGGAGTGTACCATGTGTAGTGTACTGGGTGGAGTGTACCATGTGTAGTGTACTGGGTGGAGTGTACCATGTGTAGTGTACTGGGTGGAGTGTACCATGTGTAGTGTACTGGGTGGAGTGTACCATGTGTAGTGTACTGGGTGGAGTGTACCATGTGTAGTGTACTGGGTGGAGTGTACCATGTGTAGTGTACTGGGTGGAGTGTACCATGTGTAGTGTACTGGGTGGAGTGTACCATGTGTAGTGTACTGGGTGGAGTGTACCATGTGTAGTGTACTGGGTGGAGTGTACCATGTGTAGTGTACTGGGTGGAGTGTACCATGTGTAGTGTACTGGGTGGAGTGTACCATGTGTAGTGTACTGGGTGGAGTGTACCATGTGTAGTGTACTGGGTGGAGTGTACCATGTGTAGTGTACTGGGTGGAGTGTACCATGTGTAGTGTACTGGGTGGAGTGTACCATGTGTAGTGTACTGGGTGGAGTGTACCATGTGTAGTGTACTGGGTGGAGTGTACCATGTGTAGTGTACTGGGTGGAGTGTACCATGTGTAGTGTACTGGGTGGAGTGTACCATGTGTAGTGTACTGGGTGGAGTGTACCATGTGTAGTGTACTGGGTGGAGTGTACCATGTGTAGTGTACTGGGTGGAGTGTACCATGTGTAGTGTACTGGGTGGAGTGTACCATGTGTAGTGTACTGGGTGGAGTGTACCATGTGTAGTGTACTGGGTGGAGTGTACCATGTGTAGTGTACTGGGTGGAGTGTACCATGTGTAGTGTACTGGGTGGAGTGTACCATGTGTAGTGTACTGGGTGGAGTGTACCATGTGTAGTGTACTGGGTGGAGTGTACCATGTGTAGTGTACTGGGTGGAGTGTACCATGTGTAGTGTACTGGGTGGAGTGTACCATGTGTAGTGTACTGGGTGGAGTGTACCATGTGTAGTGTACTGGGTGGAGTGTACCATGTGTAGTGTACTGGGTGGAGTGTACCATGTGTAGTGTACTGGGTGGAGTGTACCATGTGTAGTGTACTGGGTGGAGTGTACCATGTGTAGTGTACTGGGTGGAGTGTACCATGTGTAGTGTACTGGGTGGAGTGTACCATGTGTAGTGTACTGGGTGGAGTGTACCATGTGTAGTGTACTGGGTGGAGTGTACCATGTGTAGTGTACTGGGTGGAGTGTACCATGTGTAGTGTACTGGGTGGAGTGTACCATGTGTAGTGTACTGGGTGGAGTGTACCATGTGTAGTGTACTGGGTGGAGTGTACCATGTGTAGTGTACTGGGTGGAGTGTACCATGTGTAGTGTACTGGGTGGAGTGTACCATGTGTAGTGTACTGGGTGGAGTGTACCATGTGTAGTGTACTGGGTGGAGTGTACCATGTGTAGTGTACTGGGTGGAGTGTACCATGTGTAGTGTACTGGGTGGAGTGTACCATGTGTAGTGTACTGGGTGGAGTGTACCATGTGTAGTGTACTGGGTGGAGTGTACCATGTGTAGTGTACTGGGTGGAGTGTACCATGTGTAGTGTACTGGGTGGAGTGTACCATGTGTAGTGTACTGGGTGGAGTGTACCATGTGTAGTGTACTGGGTGGAGTGTACCATGTGTAGTGTACTGGGTGGAGTGTACCATGTGTAGTGTACTGGGTGGAGTGTACCATGTGTAGTGTACTGGGTGGAGTGTACCATGTGTAGTGTACTGGGTGGAGTGTACCATGTGTAGTGTACTGGGTGGAGTGTACCATGTGTAGTGTACTGGGTGGAGTGTACCATGTGTAGTGTACTGGGTGGAGTGTACCATGTGTAGTGTACTGGGTGGAGTGTACCATGTGTAGTGTACTGGGTGGAGTGTACCATGTGTAGTGTACTGGGTGGAGTGTACCATGTGTAGTGTACTGGGTGGAGTGTACCATGTGTAGTGTACTGGGTGGAGTGTACCATGTGTAGTGTACTGGGTGGAGTGTACCATGTGTAGTGTACTGGGTGGAGTGTACCATGTGTAGTGTACTGGGTGGAGTGTACCATGTGTAGTGTACTGGGTGGAGTGTACCATGTGTAGTGTACTGGGTGGAGTGTACCATGTGTAGTGTACTGGGTGGAGTGTACCATGTGTAGTGTACTGGGTGGAGTGTACCATGTGTAGTGTACTGGGTGGAGTGTACCATGTGTAGTGTACTGGGTGGAGTGTACCATGTGTAGTGTACTGGGTGGAGTGTACCATGTGTAGTGTACTGGGTGGAGTGTACCATGTGTAGTGTACTGGGTGGAGTGTACCATGTGTAGTGTACTGGGTGGAGTGTACCATGTGTAGTGTACTGGGTGGAGTGTACCATGTGTAGTGTACTGGGTGGAGTGTACCATGTGTAGTGTACTGGGTGGAGTGTACCATGTGTAGTGTACTGGGTGGAACACACAGACTGAAGTGTACTGGGTGGAGTGTACCATGTGTAGTGTACTGGGTGGAGTGTACCATGTGTAGTGTACTGGGTGGAGTGTACCATGTGTAGTGTACTGGGTGGAGTGTACCATGTGTAGTGTACTGGGTGGAGTGTACCATGTGTAGTGTACTGGGTGGAGTGTACCATGTGTAGTGTACTGGGTGGAGTGTACCATGTGTAGTGTACTGGGTGGAGTGTACCATGTGTAGTGTACTGGGTGGAGTGTACCATGTGTAGTGTACTGGGTGGAGTGTACCATGTGTAGTGTACTGGGTGGAGTGTACCATGTGTAGTGTACTGGGTGGAGTGTACCATGTGTAGTGTACTGGGTGGAGTGTACCATGTGTAGTGTACTGGGTGGAGTGTACCATGTGTAGTGTACTGGGTGGAGTGTACCATGTGTAGTGTACTGGGTGGAGTGTACCATGTGTAGTGTACTGGGTGGAGTGTACCATGTGTAGTGTACTGGGTGGAGTGTACCATGTGTAGTGTACTGGGTGGAGTGTACCATGTGTAGTGTACTGGGTGGAGTGTACCATGTGTAGTGTACTGGGTGGAGTGTACCATGTGTAGTGTACTGGGTGGAGTGTACCATGTGTAGTGTACTGGGTGGAGTGTACCATGTGTAGTGTACTGGGTGGAGTGTACCATGTGTAGTGTACTGGGTGGAGTGTACCATGTGTAGTGTACTGGGTGGAGTGTACCATGTGTAGTGTACTGGGTGGAGTGTACCATGTGTAGTGTACTGGGTGGAGTGTACCATGTGTAGTGTACTGGGTGGAGTGTACCATGTGTAGTGTACTGGGTGGAGTGTACCATGTGTAGTGTACTGGGTGGAGTGTACCATGTGTAGTGTACTGGGTGGAGTGTACCATGTGTAGTGTACTGGGTGGAGTGTACCATGTGTAGTGTACTGGGTGGAGTGTACCATGTGTAGTGTACTGGGTGGAGTGTACCATGTGTAGTGTACTGGGTGGAGTGTACCATGTGTAGTGTACTGGGTGGAGTGTACCATGTGTAGTGTACTGGGTGGAGTGTACCATGTGTAGTGTACTGGGTGGAGTGTACCATGTGTAGTGTACTGGGTGGAGTGTACCATGTGTAGTGTACTGGGTGGAGTGTACCATGTGTAGTGTACTGGGTGGAGTGTACCATGTGTAGTGTACTGGGTGGAGTGTACCATGTGTAGTGTACTGGGTGGAGTGTACCATGTGTAGTGTACTGGGTGGAGTGTACCATGTGTAGTGTACTGGGTGGAGTGTACCATGTGTAGTGTACTGGGTGGAGTGTACCATGTGTAGTGTACTGGGTGGAGTGTACCATGTGTAGTGTACTGGGTGGAGTGTACCATGTGTAGTGTACTGGGTGGAGTGTACCATGTGTAGTGTACTGGGTGGAGTGTACCATGTGTAGTGTACTGGGTGGAGTGTACCATGTGTAGTGTACTGGGTGGAGTGTACCATGTGTAGTGTACTGGGTGGAGTGTACCATGTGTAGTGTACTGGGTGGAGTGTACCATGTGTAGTGTACTGGGTGGAGTGTACCATGTGTAGTGTACTGGGTGGAGTGTACCATGTGTAGTGTACCGGGTGGAACACACAGACTGAAGTGTACTGGGTGGAGTGTACCATGTGTAGTGTACTGGGTGGAGTGTACCATGTGTAGTGTACTGGGTGGAGTGTACCATGTGTAGTGTACTGGGTGGAGTGTACCATGTGTAGTGTACCGGGTGGAACACACAGACTGAAGTGTACTGGGTGGAGTGTACCATGTGTAGTGTACTGGGTGGAGTGTACCATGTGTAGTGTACTGGGTGGAGTGTACCATGTGTAGTGTACTGGGTGGAGTGTACCATGTGTAGTGTACTGGGTGGAGTGTACCATGTGTAGTGTACTGGGTGGAGTGTACCATGTGTAGTGTACTGGGTGGAGTGTACCATGTGTAGTGTACTGGGTGGAGTGTACCATGTGTAGTGTACTGGGTGGAGTGTACCATGTGTAGTGTACTGGGTGGAGTGTACCATGTGTAGTGTACTGGGTGGAGTGTACCATGTGTAGTGTACTGGGTGGAGTGTACCATGTGTAGTGTACTGGGTGGAGTGTACCATGTGTAGTGTACTGGGTGGAGTGTACCATGTGTAGTGTACTGGGTGGAGTGTACCATGTGTAGTGTACTGGGTGGAGTGTACCATGTGTAGTGTACTGGGTGGAGTGTACCATGTGTAGTGTACTGGGTGGAGTGTACCATGTGTAGTGTACTGGGTGGAGTGTACCATGTGTAGTGTACTGGGTGGAGTGTACCATGTGTAGTGTACTGGGTGGAGTGTACCATGTGTAGTGTACTGGGTGGAGTGTACCATGTGTAGTGTACTGGGTGGAGTGTACCATGTGTAGTGTACTGGGTGGAGTGTACCATGTGTAGTGTACTGGGTGGAGTGTACCATGTGTAGTGTACTGGGTGGAGTGTACCATGTGTAGTGTACTGGGTGGAGTGTACCATGTGTAGTGTACTGGGTGGAGTGTACCATGTGTAGTGTACTGGGTGGAGTGTACCATGTGTAGTGTACTGGGTGGAGTGTACCATGTGTAGTGTACTGGGTGGAGTGTACCATGTGTAGTGTACTGGGTGGAGTGTACCATGTGTAGTGTACTGGGTGGAGTGTACCATGTGTAGTGTACTGGGTGGAGTGTACCATGTGTAGTGTACTGGGTGGAGTGTACCATGTGTAGTGTACTGGGTGGAGTGTACCATGTGTAGTGTACTGGGTGGAGTGTACCATGTGTAGTGTACTGGGTGGAGTGTACCATGTGTAGTGTACTGGGTGGAGTGTACCATGTGTAGTGTACTGGGTGGAGTGTACCATGTGTAGTGTACTGGGTGGAGTGTACCATGTGTAGTGTACTGGGTGGAGTGTACCATGTGTAGTGTACTGGGTGGAGTGTACCATGTGTAGTGTACTGGGTGGAGTGTACCATGTGTAGTGTACTGGGTGGAGTGTACCATGTGTAGTGTACTGGGTGGAGTGTACCATGTGTAGTGTACTGGGTGGAGTGTACCATGTGTAGTGTACTGGGTGGAGTGTACCATGTGTAGTGTACTGGGTGGAGTGTACCATGTGTAGTGTACTGGGTGGAGTGTACCATGTGTAGTGTACTGGGTGGAGTGTACCATGTGTAGTGTACTGGGTGGAGTGTACCATGTGTAGTGTACTGGGTGGAGTGTACCATGTGTAGTGTACTGGGTGGAGTGTACCATGTGTAGTGTACTGGGTGGAGTGTACCATGTGTAGTGTACTGGGTGGAGTGTACCATGTGTAGTGTACTGGGTGGAGTGTACCATGTGTAGTGTACTGGGTGGAGTGTACCATGTGTAGTGTACTGGGTGGAGTGTACCATGTGTAGTGTACTGGGTGGAGTGTACCATGTGTAGTGTACTGGGTGGAGTGTACCATGTGTAGTGTACTGGGTGGAGTGTACCATGTGTAGTGTACTGGGTGGAGTGTACCATGTGTAGTGTACTGGGTGGAGTGTACCATGTGTAGTGTACTGGGTGGAGTGTACCATGTGTAGTGTACTGGGTGGAGTGTACCATGTGTAGTGTACTGGGTGGAGTGTACCATGTGTAGTGTACTGGGTGGAGTGTACCATGTGTAGTGTACTGGGTGGAGTGTACCATGTGTAGTGTACTGGGTGGAGTGTACCATGTGTAGTGTACTGGGTGGAGTGTACCATGTGTAGTGTACTGGGTGGAGTGTACCATGTGTAGTGTACTGGGTGGAGTGTACCATGTGTAGTGTACTGGGTGGAGTGTACCATGTGTAGTGTACTGGGTGGAGTGTACCATGTGTAGTGTACTGGGTGGAGTGTACCATGTGTAGTGTACTGGGTGGAGTGTACCATGTGTAGTGTACTGGGTGGAGTGTACCATGTGTAGTGTACTGGGTGGAGTGTACCATGTGTAGTGTACTGGGTGGAGTGTACCATGTGTAGTGTACTGGGTGGAGTGTACCATGTGTAGTGTACTGGGTGGAGTGTACCATGTGTAGTGTACTGGGTGGAGTGTACCATGTGTAGTGTACTGGGTGGAGTGTACCATGTGTAGTGTACTGGGTGGAGTGTACCATGTGTAGTGTACTGGGTGGAGTGTACCATGTGTAGTGTACTGGGTGGAGTGTACCATGTGTAGTGTACTGGGTGGAGTGTACCATGTGTAGTGTACTGGGTGGAGTGTACCATGTGTAGTGTACTGGGTGGAGTGTACCATGTGTAGTGTACTGGGTGGAGTGTACCATGTGTAGTGTACTGGGTGGAGTGTACCATGTGTAGTGTACTGGGTGGAGTGTACCATGTGTAGTGTACTGGGTGGAGTGTACCATGTGTAGTGTACTGGGTGGAGTGTACCATGTGTAGTGTACTGGGTGGAGTGTACCATGTGTAGTGTACTGGGTGGAGTGTACCATGTGTAGTGTACTGGGTGGAGTGTACCATGTGTAGTGTACTGGGTGGAGTGTACCATGTGTAGTGTACTGGGTGGAGTGTACCATGTGTAGTGTACTGGGTGGAGTGTACCATGTGTAGTGTACTGGGTGGAGTGTACCATGTGTAGTGTACTGGGTGGAGTGTACCATGTGTAGTGTACTGGGTGGAGTGTACCATGTGTAGTGTACTGGGTGGAGTGTACCATGTGTAGTGTACTGGGTGGAGTGTACCATGTGTAGTGTACTGGGTGGAGTGTACCATGTGTAGTGTACTGGGTGGAGTGTACCATGTGTAGTGTACTGGGTGGAGTGTACCATGTGTAGTGTACTGGGTGGAGTGTACCATGTGTAGTGTACTGGGTGGAGTGTACCATGTGTAGTGTACTGGGTGGAGTGTACCATGTGTAGTGTACTGGGTGGAGTGTACCATGTGTAGTGTACTGGGTGGAGTGTACCATGTGTAGTGTACTGGGTGGAGTGTACCATGTGTAGTGTACTGGGTGGAGTGTACCATGTGTAGTGTACTGGGTGGAGTGTACCATGTGTAGTGTACTGGGTGGAGTGTACCATGTGTAGTGTACTGGGTGGAGTGTACCATGTGTAGTGTACTGGGTGGAGTGTACCATGTGTCTCTCTCTCTCTCTCTCTCTCTCTCTCTCTCTCTACGAGACTGCACTTCCTTTCGTTTGAGATGAAGAAAAAAAAAAAGAAAAATAAAAAAAAAAGTTTGAGATATGAGATTCCCCCTTGGGGTCAAGCATCGTGATGGAAGGTTCGCACCACATCAGAGGCTGAGCGTGAGTGAACACCGCCTGGTACGCGTCTCGAACCCCGACCCTTCCGTCTTCGGGATCACAACGCAACGAGAGGGAAAAGACCGTAATACGCCAGTCATCAGCGCCACTAAGATTCCCTCCTTCGAAGTGAAAAAAAAAAGAATGACTTAAATCGTAAAAGTGGTAGAGAGAGAGAGAGAGAGAGAGAGAGAGAGAGAGAGAGAGAGAGAGAGAGAGAGAGAAGAGAGAGAGAGTAGGGGGTGAAGATAGAAGGGTGATAACGAAACTGAAGAGTCGAAAAGGCTCCAATCGAGAGGGATAGAAATGGGAAGAAATCATACAAGGAGAAATATATCTCTTGTGAGGTTCAAATAGGCTCAGTTCTCAGTACGAGAGAAAACTGTGAGATGGGGAGAGTCAGTGAAAAGGATAAGAAATGGGAAGAAGGAGGAGGAGGTAAAGGGGAGAGTATTGTCAGCGAATCTCCGGCAGTCAAAGAATATTATAACACCTGAGACGCTCTATAAAACAGTGGCGCGATCGACGATTTCCTGTTAGGGAAAATAGAAGAAAAAAAAAAAAAGACTTGGTCGATAAGGACAGAAAACGAAGTTCACCTTGAGCAGAACAAAAGTGGAAATGTCAAGATGGATACTGAGAATATTGCAAGGGAGACAGAACAACATACGAAGGCGTTAGGAAATTTACGAAGAGAAGGATGTAAACATCAGAGAATAGGTAAGAGTGATGCGAGGAGCGAGGCTAGGCTGGGCCGCGAGAGCGAAGGGGTCGCGTCATGAAGAAAGCGGGAAGACGCTGCTGTTGTTATTTGGAAAGATGACAGGAAATGGAGAGATGTGGTGGTAGTCATCTCTTCTTCTTAACCTTCATTCTAGTCACCCGCTTACGTCCTGTGTTCCATCACGTCAATATATGTTAACCCACAGACGAATCTTGATCAAACTAACCATCGTATGGTGGCATTGAACTGTGTATCTAAACTATCGACCATCATCAAGTATGTTCGAATTCCTCCATGTACAAAAGAGCAACAGTTCCAGTTGACATACCTGACGCCCTGTATACCTGGCCTTATAATGGCCCACTCCATGTTTACGTATGTGTGCCTGACATTATCATGCATGACTATAATTGTACGATTTACATTGTACTATTGACATAACAGCAATAACACAATAAACCAACACAATAAACCAAATATTGTTGCGTCCGGTGCGATATGAATGGAGCGAGTGTGCGGGGGTGGGTGCGTGTGTGTATGCATGTATTATGAAAGGACAATGCATACTTCCCACACTTGTGTCTACTTTTTCAATCAAGGTCAAACGAAAGGTTGGCCCATGGCTGCCGGGCCAACAACAGGACAACAACAGGAGCATAAAGGTAATCCACTGGTTACCACGAGTCTCCTACCTGGAAAGAGGGAGTAACTTCGGACTACCCACACCTCACTGAACCACCCCACCCCGTTTTCTAACATTTCGAAAAAGGTTGGTAATCTTCACATGGCATTTCTCTCCCACTGCATCACTTCAGCATCACAGTCTGTTACCGATTTCTTTTGCGATCGTTTTCCTCGAATTCTTTGTGATGAATTATTGTCACTTCTCCTGATCCACTAAGACTTCGTCCCCCCCCCCACCCGCCTCTCTCTCTCTCTCTCTCTCTCTCTCTCTCTCTCTCTCTCTCTCTCTCTCTCTCTCCCCACTCACTCTCAAAACGAAAATTTCTAACTTATCACATCAATTCAACTGTGTCCCTCTTCCACCCACCTCCCACTCACCATGACACGCACATCACATTAAGTACCTTTTTTTTCTTGTGTGTGTGTGTGTGTGTGTGTGTGTGTGTGTGTGTGTGTGTGTGTGTGTGTTCCGTTAATCCTCTTACTTTCTGGGAAAGTCACGTTCATTCCTCCCCACACCTCAGCGGGAGCAGCACTTTGCTCAAGGCTTCGGTAAACTTCTCAGGCCTAACTTGCATACACACGTTCCTCTCTGTTCTGAGGTATAGTGCCTGACTTCGAGAGAAGTGGTGTGTGTTATGGTCTCTGGAGCACACCTGCAGCCACTGTGTCAAGACTCTGGCAATTTCCTCCGCCCTCGTACGTCGCAGTTTGGCCTGCCCCTCTCTCTCTCTCCCTCTCTCTCTCTCTCTCTCTCTCTCTCTCTCTCTCTCTCTCTCCTTCCCTCTCTTCCTCTCTCCTTCCCTCTCTCTCTCTCTCTCTCTCTCTCTCTCTCTCTCTCTCTCTCTCTCTCTCTCTCTCTCTCTCTCTCTCTCTCATACGACTGTGCCAGTGGTGATGCCCAGCCTCCCCCGGCGTTCTACTGGGCACCTGCTGGCACCCAGGTTTCTTACCGTCATAGCGCGCGACATCACCGTCAGTCAGTCGTCGGCACGGGTTCAGCTTCCAGTTTAAGGCAGTCGGCCCACACTTCACCCAGCTGTTCATCCTCCCATTGAGGTTGGTCGATGAACTGGGTAGCCGGTTTATGGTCTAGTATATATTTGCTGATATGCATGTGGAAAAAATGAGACACTTATCGTTTTTCATTTTTCCTTGCGCTTATCAGCAAATACTAGATCAGGCTCGACGCCATGACCTTATTGGAATGCACACACACACACTATATATATATATGAACACGAATATAGTGCATATGAACGCACAATTTCATAGAACACACAATACCCTCAAGCAGCCAGATTTCGAACTCAGGATCTTTTGCGTGGGTTAGCGTTCTCGAATACCACGCAAAAGGTCCTGGGTTCGAATCCTGGCTGTTGGAGGGTATTTTGTGATCATATATATATATATATATATATATATATATATATATATATATATATATATATATATATATATATATATATTTTGGAAAGGATCACAATTTTGCGCGTGATAAAGATATTCCTATGAGTCCACGGGGAAAATGAAACACGAAAAGTTCCCAAGTGCACTTTCGTGTAATAATCACATCATCAGGGGAGAGAGAAATATAACAGTCAGTTGATATACATCATCTGAACAGATTACTACTCCTGTTCCTGGTCTTCACTACATCCAATCCAGGTGTGGCTTTACATACCTGCGTGTAGGTTGTGATAACCTGCTGCTGCAGGTGGATGCGACCGGTTGTTCAACTTTACAAATGTCGAGTCTGACAACATTACGTAACCAGGGAAGCGGTTGTATTTCAGGTGATCTATGTTCCTTGGAAGAAGCTGTATTTTAGGGGGGGTCTATGTTCCGTGATAAGGGGGTCACCATAATAGAGAATATATCACTATGATAGAGAATATCGCCCTATGATAGAGAATATCGCACCATGCTAGAGAATATCGCACCATGATAGAGAATATCGCCCTATGATAGAGAATATCACACCATGATATAGAATATCGCCCTATGATAGAGAATATCTATCAACGATAGAGAATATCGCACCATGATAGAGAATATCACACCATGATAGAGAATATCGCCCTATGATAGAGAATATCGCCCTATGATAGAGAATATCGCCCTATGATAGAGAATATCGCACCATGATAGAGAATATCGCCCTATGATAGAGAATATCATACCATGATAGAGAATATCACACCATGATAGAGAATATCGCTCAACGATAGAGAATATCGCACCATGATAGAGACTATCAAGGAAAATTTCCCGAAGCCTTTACAATCCGCGATGACCTCCCTCCCACAAAGGGCTTCTGGGGGTCTTCCTTGAAAGAGCATCACCTTTGAACTTCCCAGAGCTGCTGCGCCTTTGCCGGCTGGAGACAAGCATACAGTGAGTGGTGCTCACGTCCTCAGATGCTACCGACATATTCAGCAGACTACCAAGTGTCCGATCCGAAGTGTTGTCTTGGAAAGACAGATGTATTACATTCACACTGTGATGAGAGAAGTGCCCATGACACAGACTTAAGAGAAAAACGTCCAGAGGTTGAGGTCAGCATGAAAATGAAGGAGGAGGAGGAGGAAGAGGAGAAGAAGGAGTGTCCTGTTCAACTCAAACAGTCAGAGGATCTATGGCAAAGTGACGATACACTTTGTACTCGTCGTACATCCACATGACCTGTAGCATGGGTTGTACTACAACCCTCTTCTACTCAGCAGACTGACGAAATATCTTTCCTCAGTGTTGGTAGTAAAAGCTGTTCTTTGTTGGACTTAAAGAGTGCCACATATTTGAAACATATCCTTCGAGCCAACATCCCCCGTGAGAAGTCTTAGATGTACCACAGAGTCTGTTTAGGTGCCATTCATCACATATCGATCAGACTTGATAATGGGATCATGGTATTGTCTTCCAGTACAACCAACGTATTGTCATCAAATGGAAGACGGAAAGAAAGTGTTCTTGTCGCTTGTACGTCCACCGAGTGTGACTCGCCTCTGCCCAACTGTGGAGGTGTTCTCCAGCCACTGGCTACCACGTCTAGGTAGCTCACTTCACCGAGGAAATCAATTCATTTCGAGAGTGACGGTGGTTGGGTGTACGGTTCAGATAAGAAGATCCGAGATAAACCTTCAATTAACTCCAATTATCGGTGAAGTCAGGCGTTGGGGAGAGGAGCAGAAGATCAGCTTGGAGTTCAGCTTATCTCTACCTACCCACCATTACTGGGGTTTTACACAAAGGGTCGTCTCAGAAACGTTCCGTAACCAACCATTCTACTAACTGTGTGCTGCTCCTGCTTTCACAAGAGTTTGTGTGTTACGAAAGGAGAGAATTTCATTGAATCGATTTCTCTCTTTGAGATCGGTAGATGGAAGGAGAGAGAGAGAGGAGAGAGAGAGAGAGAGAGAGAGAGAGAGAGAGAGAGAGAGAGAGAGAGAGAGAGAGAGAGAGAGTCACACTCGTCTGATTCCTTACGTTTGTCTTTCATGCTGAAGACAGCTGGCGCTGGGGCCGCCGCTGTGGCTCCTGGGAGCTTACCACGCGTCATGCCACCCGTTCTCCTCACCCCAGTACCACCCGCCCGCCCTCAGCACCTGCACGGTGGTTTTGAGGGACGTCTCTGGGTGCTCTGGAAAGTGCTCAACAATAGCAAACTTATTACTTTACTTACAAAAGGAATGAAGCAATTATTTCTCAATACTGTCTTTAGTGGATCGTACGGTCTATCCTACATTTTCAGCAGTGTAGCCACAGTGGTGAGGCTGTTCGTTGGTGTGTGTCAAGGAATATCGCCTTGTTCATCGCAATCTAAAAGTCTTTAGGCCTTTCCATAATTGTGCAAACCTTAGGATATGAGTAGATAGCTTAATGGAAATACAGCATTTAAAAGACCATTTACTTCAAAGTAGCGCACGAGTTAGCTCTTGTTCCAAGCTCCTTCAGAATTCAGCCCTCGCCTCGCTCTGGAGGTCTCTGGAAATACACCAGCTTGCAGGAGATCATGGGGATTTGGTCCTGGCTCCAGGTAACCCACTACATCCTGGAACATTATCGTGGTAGAGCCTCGGCAAGAAAGAGAAGCAGATCTCGGTCAGAAAGTTTCGATCATCACAACCTACACTCTGCTCGGACGAGTAGTTAGTCCCTCTCACTCGCACATACAGATATCAGAGCCGAGTCGAAGCGCATGTGACACATGGCGTATCTGTCAGCTGGTGGGAGGATGATGGTTGTGGAGCGTCCAGGAAAGTCAACTTTGTCTTATCCCCAACCTCACCTTTGACAATCCTGGTCACAGGGATCTACTGAACACTTGACATTTTTCAATCACTTTTTTCTTTCACATTGGACGAACTGTTCCAATGTTGCGTAACTTTTCGAAAAGGTCATCCATGACGTTAGTGTGCCATGTGTTCGAAAAGATAAGCGTTGATATCTGGTCATGTGGCTGACCTAATTCCTTGCTTCTGGTTTTCAGTATTTGTAGCAGCTTCCATCCAGGTAAGGATGGTGTAACTGCACGTAATTCGAACAGCATGTGGGGCCTGGTCAGGTTCGAGTCCACTTCGACCTCCGTTAGTCCTCCCATCACGACGTCCTGTGTCAATTAGCTTGATTTTCTCTCGAAAAACAAAAGGTTGGGACAAGATGGCTCTGTAGACGTCTCATATTCCCAGGGAGGATCCGTGAAGCCTGTCTGACGTAACGAGAGGTTTTCGAAAAATGATTCTTTCAGGGAGTCCATAGGTCAATATTTAAGCTATGGTGCTTTGGAGAAGAGTAAATACAGGAGGACCTTCCCCCCACTTTGTATCATTCCTGACTCCTGTCTACTTTCTCACTCATCCTGACAGAAGTCGCTCATTCCAGAGTGATTCCGTGTACAGGACACACTCTTCTATCCTCTGAGATCATTTTTAAAAACCGAGAGTCTTTGTTAAGTTCTTTGGTTCAGAGTTACTGTCCTTCAGCGTAAACTCGTCATAGCTCAGCAGGTATTCCACTTGTCTTTCCCATATCATCCACCGTATCTGTTTATCGATTACCTATGTACTGTGTGTAATAGAATAGTATCTTCTTAGAATTCACTGTGGTATAGCAGTGGATTAGAAAGTAAAAAAGGAAGGCAACAAATCTATAAGGGATGATAGATTAAGAGGAACATTTACATTCGTCCCCATAGACTGCATCACGTTCTCAGTAAATTGTTTAAGGACGGACGTCCTACTGAAGTTTGTGCATAGTAAACTGTTATCTATTATTCTTCTTTGCAGCGATTCTATGTACTTGATGCACAGACTGCCTTGGCACAGGCGACGACATCTTTCTTTAGATTCCTTTGATGGAAAGACAACACAGTTACACACACACACAGACACATCCCCTTGACCTCTGACCTCGGGCAGTTGCTCAATCCTTCTCCACTTTTGTAACATTCGATTCCCTTCATGAAAATCCTTATAACCTGTGGTAGTTCCCCTCCCACTCGAGCCACTCTCAAATCCTTCCTCTCCCCTTTACTATTCAGTGTGTCACATGTTTCCCCAGCATCTGGAGGAGAGATGTTGTGACCCCCCTCGTCCTCTCACGGCCTTTCTTCGTCCATCAGGAACTCGTCTCTCATGAAGATCTCAGCACTACGAGAACTCCCGTCAAATTCAATGAATTATGTATGTGTCTTCATCTGTGTAGTCTTTATACAGCTTTACAGTCTTAGGGTTATATTGCTTTCTTATATTTCTCTCTGTTCCCCTTCCCTTCTCCTGCTCCTGTGTGTGTGTGTGTGTGTGTGTGTGTGTGTGTGTGTGTGTGTGTGTGTATCTTTCGTTTTCTTTCTCGTTCTTGTGGATTTTCACCACGGCATATATATATATATATATATATATATATATATATATATATATATATATATATATATATATATATATATATATATATATATTATTTCGTAAGTGACTATTTTATGCCTCTTCGGATATTTTGTAGGTATCCGATCCAGACGCCAACGAAAGTTAATTACGCTCTGACTCGTTTCATCAATCCTGAACTCCGAAGAAAAAAAATCATAACATTTTAGAATTTCTCGCAAATTTTGATTTCATGTTTCTGTAACGTTGATACAGGCAGTTAACTCACATGGCTTTGATCGATCTGGCAATAATCAACTGAGCCTTGCTAATCAGATGCAGAGGAAACACACGCTGGATAGGAAAAAAGGACTTTACACCCAATATCACCTTGGCCTTACAGCTCGTGAAGAAATACGGGGGAAAAAGGCAAATATAAATTTGTTGGTTTCGTCCGCAGAAAATCTACGATGGATATTTGTATCGAATGTGGATCTTGAGCTTTTGAGAGTACGGATGATCATGTTACGTTGGGTTCAGATCTAAAAGGTGCAAGGGATGATTGTGTGAACAGTTGGCGTGGTAATGGGACGATTCAGAGAGAGAGAGAGAGAGAGAGAGAGAGAGAGAGAGAGAGAGAGAGAGAGAGAGAGAGAGAGAGAGAGAGAGAGAGAGAGAGAATCATGCGCATGTTATGCTACTGCTAGCAACGTCCAGAGGACATATCCATCCGTGCTGAATTTAAGTGACTCACCATAGGATGGAATGAAGATGATATTAGGACTCACACCAGCTGATTGTCAGATACTGTGTATACCAGTGACGACCAGGTACACGCTAGCTGGGGACCAAGTCTACACCAGCCGGCGACAGGTGCACACCAGTTGAAGGACAGGTAAACACCAGCTAAGGACCAAGTAAACACATCAGCTGAGAAGCAGGTACAAACATCAGATGAAGACCAGGTAAACACACCAGCCGAGGACCAGGTAAACACACCAGCTGAAGACCAGGTAAACATACCAGCTGAGGACCAGGTAAACATACCAGCTGAGGACCAGGTAAACATACCAGCTGAGGACCTGGTAAACACACCAGATGAGGACCAGGTAAACAGTAGCTGAGTATGATTCAGAGGCTGAAGATGAAAAGCCTTTGTATTAGCTTGGCTGGGACGTGTAGCTCAGCACAAAAAATGTGGAGTGGCCTGAGAAATGAATGCAAGAGTTTGAAAAGAAAAAGAAGAAACTGTGAACCATTGTGGTGCAAGTGAGGAAAACGTGGACAGGAAAGAACTATTTGGACTTAAGAATGAAATGGAACTTATTCATGATTTTTCTTCAAGCTTTATAAAGCATTTCTAACACAAGCTTGGTGGCTCAAGTAAGGGATTAAAACTTGAAAAAGTAGTGAAAACACTGCTTCTTGTGTGTCTCGAGAATGGGTTTTGAAGTCGGTGGTGAGGAGAGCACTTTGGATGATGCGCCTAACACATAGATCCTCTTTGTCAGTCTCTCTTCACTCATCCTTTCCAAAAGCCCAAACAAATTTGGCTCACACTGGTCAGGTCAGTCTGTCAATCGAACCGCACCGTAGTCACAACTCCCTTTGCCAACTTCATATCTTCCAAGATCGACTCGCTTCAACTCGCACCTCATCCTCAGGTATCATACGCACCAGCACATTCAACCCTCTCCTATCTTCGATTCAAAGCCCTTCAAAGTCTCACCCATACAACCCTCTCGGGACTATTATGATGGTTTCAGACATTTATCTTGGCCTTTACAGACAATGACCTTCTCTTCCACACTCCGTAATGTGCCTATGACCTTAAGTGAACCCTTCTTCCAACCTGTGACTCATGTCAGCTCTAATGGTTCCACCCGCTGTCACGTCTACTCTCAAGTACCCAAAGCACTTCCTGCAAGATCTTCTCGTTTAAACTCGTTTAAACAGTTCTCTCTTACCCATTATTTCCTGCTCCTAATCATTACTGGTCTTTTGCTCACATTAACTCAACTTTCCTCGTTTTAGCTACGGGATTCTCTCGCCAGCTTCAGGAGTTTCTTGATGAAGTTGTCACCAGAACAGCGCCACTTACAAACATCGACCGCTTTAGCTCCAGTTTTCCATCCCCTTGTTTTTCTAGGAATACGTACGTACAAATGAAAATGTTTCTCTCGAGCTGAAGCGAATCATCTCTATGGTAACATTCCTGGAATCTTCCAATATGGAGGAAGAGCCTTTCATTGTTTTCTGTATCGTCAAAATTCCCCGACGGTGGCTTTTTTCCCCGATATTGAGTGAAAAACAAGCTGGTCTGTCCACTTCCGCCTCTCTTCCATTTACAGGTCGACATATTTGGTCGTTGGGAAAGGAAAAACTTTCATAACCAAGCGTTATATATCAAGCTGACATTGTTCACCACATCTCTGCATACCATTAAGGTCCGAGGTAATCCTTCAAGTTACTTTCACTCCAGCAACAATGTTCCAGAATGCGGGGTCTTAAGCGACGGCCTGGGCTTATCGCCGTCGCTCGACACCCAATTAACACCCAGCCATCCCGCTATGTTTATCTCTCCCAGGGGAACACCCAGCCAGCCCCTCACCCTACCAGTATCAATAAATAACTGCCTTCCATACGGTGGGAGTGAGAGACAGGGGTAAAAGAGGGAGGGAGACAGAAAAGTGGAGCAATTGAGAAGAGGAGGGGAAGGTAATCTACTTCCACCTCGTCAATTGGTGTCCATGAGGACGAGAGAATGATGTAGTCGGATGATGGGAAGAGAGGGTGTGAGGTAGTAAGTGAGGCGCGGGATGATGAACGGTGCTCAACATCTGTACAAATGTGAAGAAATGCGGAGGGCAGAACAGATGAGGAGGAGCGGTGACAGATACTGCAGGATATGCTATGCAAACACCACCTCCATTTCCTCGTAGATGTTGCCAAGTCTCCAATCCTCAGATGACGTTATCCTACGTTGCGGTGGTGAGCACCACTTTATGTTCAGGGATAGGCAAACATCCAGCAAACTAATATAATTCAGAATTTGGGGGGTAACTCAAAGTCACTCACCCGTTCCCAGAGCCATTGTAACTTACAGCCATGATGAATGGCGGGAGTAAAGGAATGCATACGCCAGCTAGCGGTATGCATTTCGAGTTGGAACCGAGGCTTCATGCTTTACTGTAGATGTGAATTATATAATGATTGTTGCATAGCGTCGGATGGTTCGAACCCAACCATGCATGGATGGTGTGACAAGGTTAGCACTAGCTGTACCACCAACCCATCTGGTGACGACACTATCTAGTTAGTTTCTTCACCGTGGACACAAAGGAATTCAAACCCCAACAGACAATTAGGTCCTTTCGAGGCCGTTTGTAGAAGATATCAGAAACTCACAGATTAGTGTGCTATAAGTAGAATGGCGTACAAGAACATTCGAAGAACAAAACTTGCAAATTGCTCGTGTTAGTAAAAAGGCGCAAGAAATGTTAGTCGAAGACTTGAAGTGAAATACCTATCAAGTCTATTCTTAAACTTATCTGTAATACTTCTTCCAACCACTCTCACTGGGAAACCATTCCATATGTTAACAATTATGTTAAAAGGAAAATAAAAAATCGCCTCTTTCAATGTATAATATTGGTCTACGAGTTTGTATGCATCACTGAGTAACTTCAAGGCTTTTAATCGGTTCTCACGGGATTGGTTTTTGAGTCTGGGAATCATCTTGGGAGCTCGAGGTTCTCTTTTTTTTTTTTTTCCAGTGTGGCGACCAAAACTGGACACATTCAAGATGGGTACGAACCAATGAAATGTAAAGAGGAAGGAGGATCTCCACAGAATAAATATGGGGAAGCCCCACCGATGTGTGGTGGCGACTGGACACACAGTAATAGTGACTCCGGGCGATGGTGTCTGGGTCCACGAGTTCGTGGTAGTTGAGGCATAGTTTGGTGTTGTTATACGATGTATACAGATGATGTATTCAGCAGAGTTGGGGGGACGGTGCTGACTGCCTTGTGTGCGGTGGTGGTGGCTGGACCACGGACGATAGCCAGGGACCACGGAGGGTAGCAAGTGGACCACGGATGATAACCGGTGAACCACGGACGATATCGAGTGGACCACGGGGGGTAGCGAGTGGACCACGGATGGTAACCGGTGGACCACGGACGGTAGCGAGTGGAACAAGGGGGGGGGGGTAGCGAGTGGACCACGGACGGTAACCGGTGGACCACGGACGGTAGCGGGTGGACCACGGACGGTAGCGAGTGGACCCTGACGGTAGCCGGTGAGCCACGTACGGTAACCGGTGGACCCTGAACGGTAGCCGGACTCTAAGTGTTGGCTTTCCGGCTGGACCATGGCTGGTGGTGACATAAGATAGGTCTCCAGCATTGTCTTCGAGAACTCTCCTCGTCTACTCAAGACGTCAGCTGTTACATCTAGGGATCTCTAAAGTTCGACCCACTTGAAACTTGTAGTAACAGTAATGTACACTGGAAGTTCACGTTGGCTACCAAATTTGTTTGAGCTCTCCATTTCATGCGAATGAAACATACGCACGTATATGTTATTGGGTTCTTAAGAGACTTGGCCGAGTCTGGAGAGGTCAAGGAGACATTCTTTAGCTACAGACGAAGGATGAAGCGCCCCTGTCTGTGGATGGGGTGCGGGAGGAGGAGGGGGCCAATTATCAGGCACAGTGGCGAGGGGTGGAATATGCCGAGCTGTGGCGATGAGTGGTATTCCTCCTCTCACTGTCACTGGAACGCGGTGGCGAGGGAGATGATTCATTACAGCCACGTTATCCATCACTGCATACAGGTGGGGCGAGTGTAATGTTTACCGTTCCTTAAAATGATTCCCGCCTTTCTAGCCTCGCTGGCCTCTCATGGTTTAAACTGAACCTTAAAATGACTTTAGGACCTATCTTCATATCGGTATCATTTATCTCTCTCAAAGCGGAATAGTTTCAGGATGGGATACCCCTGCATCTACTAATACATCTACTACTGGTACTACTACTGGTACTACTGGTACTACTATCTTACACTAGTCCATTATGAAATGAAGCTCTCTTAGAATTTTGCTTTTTTCACCGACGAGGCAAGCAATATTCTACATGACAGTTAATGAGGCAAAGGAGAACTCACAGCTAAACGAGTTTAATTACACGAACTTTTGTTTTGGTAGCAGAGTCTCAACGCCGCACACGAGTTGCACAAAATTTCTGGACATTTGATCAGACTCATATGAGTGTATCAGGCAGGGGGATCTGACATGTACCATTCAAACATTAAAACTGGGACAGAAAGCATCAGTTAATCTGCTGTGAAGTTAGATCAATCACTTTACAAAATCGTTCGTATAAAAATGACAGAAGTGAAAAGGAAAGATAGATTTACTCTCCCCTTCGTCATACAGCTGGTGTTCCACGTCAGTTTGAAAAGCCTCCATATTTTCCAGCGGTCAACATAGAGGTTTGTGTGGTATTGTCCAGAAACGTAGTTGGTCGTGACCATGTCTCTACCGCCGCTCCGTCTGTGACGTAACATTAGGAGCACCTACAGGTAACCTGGAATATGTACTTTGTGTACACGTACGTGAAATGATATCACCGTACGATATGTAGGAAATTTTCCCTGCTTGGGGTCTTGACCTTCGCGAGGTCACTCTGCCAGCGGTGGCAAAATCGATGCTGACGAGCCTAGGTGTTCTGAAGGAGTCTCTCGTGGATCGGTGGCGCTGGGGGAGGCTAGGCTGAGAGGGAGAGAGGGAGGGAGATGGTTTGTCGTGACTCGGGTTGTCAAGACCTGGGGTTGGATGGCCTGTGACTGGGGTTGACAGGCGGTGAGCTGGGGTGAGTGGAGAGATCTGGGACGAATTGCAACGAGGGTGGAGATGGGAGAGTCTCATTCTAAGGTGGGGGTTAAGGAGATAATTGGGTTTATTTGAGGTTTGGCAGACTGGAGAGCCAAGAGGAGGTTGGGGGTAGGAAAAGACGACTAGAGTTGAGGTTCGGTGAAGCGGTTCTTATCCCTGGGTTGAAGTGGGGGAAGGAAGGAATGGAAGCAGAAATCCAACGTAACTCGCGATTCACTCAAGGCAACACGCGCCTTTCAGACGAGTCGAGCCGGGGAAAGATATATGACCTCAACTGGACATAACGCTATCCTCAAACCCTTGATGAACTGTACTGAAACAAACCCCTCACGTTATCTTAAACATCTGAAAGTGGCTGTGGAACCCGAACAGGAAGTTAATATACTACCCAAGAATTTCATTTCTTTTTTTTTTTCGTTTTTAGTGTGATAGACAGCACGTCAAATCTGGTCTGTGAGCTACCGAGATTTACGGTAAACTTATTCTGAAATTGTTTTCTTTTGTGTTGCGAGTCGTCAGCTGCCGCTACCGCTGTTGGAGGCGGGAGGAACTATTTGACTTTCCTATGAGGGAAATTTACTCCAACTTCCTCGAGTAGCCGACCAATTCCTTTCTAAGAATTGGAACTTCAAAGCTTATCATATAACACACACACACACACACACACACACACACACACACACACACACACAATTTACAAGTATCTGACGTTACTTTAATCAAAGGTCTGAAGGTTTACCTTTAAAGGGGGACCTAACCTCACAGACAGCCTTCTCGAAATTCAAAACATTACTTACTAACTTCTATTTAGAAAGAAATTATTACTTAATACTCGAAATGGATAACACACTGAGAGAAGAAATACAATGGGAAAGCCTACAATACGAAAAAGAGAAATGAGGAAGGAAAGCATTTAAGCCTTAAACGCTTAGTTTAAAGAGACAGATGGGAGTTCCGACCTTAAAACCTGGGAAGAGAACAATGGTGTAGCGAGGGTGGTGAGAGGCTGGCCCCCAGCAGGAGAAGGTACAGAGGAAACAGAGAAAAAGAATTCGAAAAGTGGTTTAAGAGAGGCACAGAAGCGAGAGAACATAGAGAAACACATTGTGAAAGAGATTTGCGGAGACAATAGTCAGTCTATTGAATTTGAGAGATGAGAGAGACACTAGAAACGACAGCATTCGGACAAGAAGTTAGGAACAGATGAGATAGGAGGAAAAGAATTGAATAAAGGAATGAAAAACACCCCGAATGTGTTTCACGAATCTACAGGCAACACATCAGCAGTAAAGGTCCAAATAACTCCCACAGAGATGAGAATAACTGTGTTAACAGTAACACTCACAGACGTCTGTAGTCTGTCTCCAGCACGAACAACATACACAGGAGCAACGCGCCCTCTGGCAGCGCTGCTCACAGAGCCACCCTACTCTGAGCGTCCTTCACATTTCTCTCACCCCAGCTCTTCCCTCCAGAGCAGAACCACATACTTGATATCCCTCCGTGTTGTGCAAGCTTAACTGAGATATATTTCTCATTCATCGTTCGAAAAGAAAACATGGGTGAGGTAAGAGGGACCAGGTGTGAGGTTAAAAAGACCTGGGGTGAGGCGAAGGAGACTGAAGGTGAGGTAATGGAGACATGGGAGAGGTACAAGAGTCTTTGGTTGAGCTAACAGACTTGTGGTGAGGGAAGAGAGACCATGGGATCACCACACTGCTTAAGCTGCTCATGTTTCCGTAGCTCCAAATGCTACTGACAAGCGCTGAGGAAGTGGAAAGAGCCTGCTTCCTAAATGGAGTAGGTCATAGCTGCTGAGGGGGAAAAAAAAACAGCAACAAGTTTTAAAGGGAAATGAAACAGGCTCCACAAAGATCCGGCCCTTAATGTTGTCAACAGCCACAGGTTGTAATCATGTGAAGAAATGGCTTGCAAGAGTATCAGGTGGTCTAAAAAGCCGACACATCGCGGCGTTGGCAAGTGGGCCATGTTTTGAGGTCATGCTGGGGGATTTGATAAGCTGGACTGCCTCAGACTCGACCCTGTCAAGTGCGCACGTAAAGGGGTGAGCCAACCCCGGATGCGAGAGTAGTAGTCCACACAAGGACGAATCAGTCCTACATTCACTGGGGGTAACTGTTTAGAAGAGGATTCTCAGTTTCTTAAGATGCAGAACTTTTCTATTTGTGTAATGTAGGGTTTCTATAGGAGAATATCTTACGGTGATACCAAGTGTCTTTACTACGTTAACTGGTGGAATGATAGAGCCACTAAATGGAATGGAGAAGGCAGGAAGAGTTTTGGAAATAGAAATATGGGGAGAAGGGGTTTTTAGAAGCGTAAGGCTTAACATGGATGAGTCTGCCTCACGGTGAAAGCCTGTCCAAATCCGAGTCTATAGAGGCAGTGTTCACGAGACAATGGGCGAGCAAGAAAAGAAGAAATAGATATGAAAATGGCGAATGAATGTGTTGTTGAGGTATCAACATACGAGTGCATTTGGATAGCTCCTGAAGTAGTCCATTGTTTCTGAAGAAATAACGTAGGACACAGAATAGCACCTTGAGGGACATCGTCGCTAAAGGAGGAAAGAGAGGTTTATCCACCAACAATCATGAAGACAGACTGGCCCAAAAGGAAGATATATACGAGGAAAATCGAGTAATGGAGGAAAACCAGAAGAGGGGAGTTTGGAGATTTGAACCTAGTGCCATTTATATGATATAAAAGACTTGCTCGATCTAGAGAATCTTGATTCACATCAGTGTTACATTAAAGACATGGATTCAACCGCTAGTCTTTCATTCCTAACCACATGCAGGCAGGCTTCAAAGTTCACGTCAACGTCCATCAGTGGAAGCTGGTGTTCAGCTGGGGCAAAATTTCTACCACTATTGAGACAATATTCGACGGTGTCTAGCGAGTAGACATGCATGGCCACAATCAACCAGAAGATTGTAGTAACACTCAGAATGGGCTACGGACAACAGGAATAGAAAGAAATCTAATAACGCAGAATGAAATTACTTGATTCATCAGTCCTGTATGACTAAGACGGTACACGTCTTTAGCACACCATGACTCTGCTGGGAAAATAACGATAAAAAAAACCCCTAAAGCTTTCCTTCTTCGGAACAAGGAAAAAAAAATCAACTACACGTTCAAAATCCTCATTGCAACAGTGAAAAACTACCGTCTCATTGGTGAGTCTCCTTCCCATCCCGCATCGTCAGAGAACAACCAATCGCAGAGGGAATCTTGGAAAGGAATCAGACACCGTAAAATGAAGAGGGTGTCACAGGGGCTTTTCCCCTCCAGGTCCAACATGATGTGAAAAAGGAAGACGACGAGGACCTGATAAACTACTGAAGGTACTTCGCCGAATCCTTCTGGTGGAGTCTTCTGTCTCCGCCCACAGCGGGATACCATATATCTTTCACCGTCGAGAAATATCATCTAACATTACTCGAATCCAAATAAAGGTAATTCAGCAATCCTGTTACGATACGTATAATACAGGCACAACAAATACTTTTTTTTTTCCTCGTTATTTTCCGTCGATTTGAGGCGTTCTTTTTCATCGTACATAACAAAATACTGACACAAGCTCCAACGCAAATGGTAGAAATAATCCGAAAGACAGTTTCCATAACGATAATATTAACAGTAGTAATACTGATGGTGGAAACTAAAGAGAAAATGAGAAATCGAAGGCTTCAATATGAAAAACATATTTGAAAGCAACTGACATAAATGAAATCTTTTTTTCACATTACCCACCTAATATCCGTTTTTTTCCAGGTAAGTAATCAGTTTCCATAACGATAATCTTAACAGTAGTAATACTGATGGTGGAAACAAAAGAGAAAATGAGAAATCGAAGGCTTAGATAATATGAAATACATATTTGAAAGTAACTGACATAAATGAAATCTTTTTTTCACATTACCCACCTAATCTCCGTTTTTTTCCAGGAAAGTAATCAGTACATCAGTGTCGTATGACGAGATGTGTGAAATGATTCATTTTTCCCGCGTATGGCATTGTTGGGCAAGGTTCTTTCATGGCGCTATGACTGCATTGGTTTCTTGTGATGGTATGGTGATTGGATTGCGTCCTATTGCAGGCGATGCTCAACCACATAGATGCTCTCTAGGTGCTATAATAGAGTACCTATTATCTATTCGAACCAGGATTTCCATATTCAAATGAAGCGCTTCGAACAACTATGTCGAGAAATGTGGACAGGACAGCTAATGCATGTTTGATGGGCCGAGATAGAGGTATACTATATTTGCTTGGATATAGGTACGCTAATGTCTGAAACATCATCATATTCCAAACATCAGCTGTCCTCCCATCATCCTCGACAGCTCTTCACCAAGTGGTCTGTCACCAACATCTGCAACACATCAAGAATCCTGACATCATCTACAACACCACTAGTGTTCTGCCCTCGTCAGGTATAACAACTTCCCAAGTGTTGTATCATCATCTAGAATACCCTAAGTGTTCTATCATCATCATCTAGAATACCCTAAGTGTTCTATCATCATCATCTAGAACACCCTAAGTGTTCTATCACCATTAAGAACACCCTGTGTTCTATCACCATCATCTAGAACACCCTAAGTGTTCTATCACCATCATTAAAAACACCCTAAGTGTTCTGTCATCGTAATCTATAACACCTCCAGTGCTCGGCTATCATCATGTACAAAATGCATAAGTATTATTTAGTTATCCCCACAAAGCCATTTTCTTTTCCTCAGAACTCTACAGACATAAGATCTATATTAAAAAAAAAATAGATCCTAAAAGGATATTTTCTTAAATCTTTCGTTCAAAACCAAAGATGCTTTAAGAATAAAGGTGTATTGATTGACTGGCTGGCATCTTGATACCTCTGATGCAGCCTAATGTATCAGTATCTATAAAACCCAAGAAAGACATATTTTTGAGTAAAGAATAAAGTATAATTTCATGAAAATTATCGCCTTTTGTTCTAATGAAATTCTAAATTCCAATCTTCCTCGGAATTCTGAATATGCACCAGTCTGGCCTAGAATTTGAATTGCATTTCATTTTCTCCCATTTGTTTTCGTACCAACAATCGTGGCTTGTAAAGGCCGTACAGCTACTTTATAAAACGAAGCTAATTCCGTAAAAATATAAATGAGTTATCAGCCCTTAAAGTCTATTTCAATCAGTAGATCTTCTACTGACAACACCATTGCGTCTGTTAGACAATCATCATGCGTTAGTTTATATATCATGGGCAGACTTGGTGATGTTATATCTATCGCTGACACATATCTATCGCTGACACATATCTATCGCTGACACATATCTATCGCTGACACAATGTGAAAGGAAGAGTCTTATACTCTTGTTTCCATCATGGTCTAACGCTAGTCAAGACTAAGACTGGATAAAGACAGACAAAACATGTGTTGTCAGCTATCCTTTTTTTTTTTTGCAGGATGTTGCCATCAATGGCGGTCAATAAGAACAGGAAAAAAAAAGAATGTTTCAATTCTTTTCGACGCCACGTTTTTTTTTTTCTATATTTTCGTACATTGCCCAATAATTTTCGTCTCTTACTCGGGAAGATCTCTGAAGAAAACGCGACTCTGTTTCGAATCATTATCTCCCTTGGATTTCCAGAGGTTTCATTTCCTCGTCTGAACCACCTCACAACACCTCTCGCTCTATAATATGCTCTGGCCTATCATTGTCAAGCCTGACAATGTGTGTGTGTGTGTGTGTGTGTGTGTGTGCGTGTGTGCAGTCGCGGACAAAAGTTCCGAGACACGTCTGAACGAAACCGCAACGAGCCTCCCGTTTCGAAACGCAGAGACAAAGAACTCTCTATAGCTTCGAACAGGCGCCTACCTGCATTTAACAGTTTCATTCTGAACCACCAATAATTCATAGGATAATTTACGTCACCTTTTTTTTCCCCTGACTCTGAGCAATTACCGTGTTAGTATGGCTACAAATGTAGGTCAATACTGACACCCGCTATGCATGTAATTACGGTCGCCAGGAGATGTGTACGCTGGGCTCACCATGTGCCCCTACCGTCACCAGTAACTAAACCGGGGCACTTTCCCTCGTCCATACGTAATGCAGTCACTGTCCTACCCCCTCCGGACACTGCGCTTCAACATCACTATAAATATATCCGTGTGGGCGAGGGGATAACAGACCTTCGGGGCAGATATAGTTGTATTATGATTCATCTATATTAATTCATATCAGTACGGCGGGAAAATAACTAAAATAAAAGTTGCTTGCTCGTGTAATATTCTCATTTCCTGTCCATTTTTCTGTCTTGGGCAGTTCGACTTTTACACACAATTATACACATATTATATATATATATATATATATATATATATATATATATATATATATATATATATATATATATATATATATATATATGACAGGTAGCTTAGGTAATTATCTGCCGCTGGTCATGTGACCCCACCGTTCGTCCAACGCAGTAGGTGATCTGTGTCTGCGCATTATACGAGCAATTGACTATGAATAATTTTTTACTCAAGAATATATATATATATATATATATATATATATATATATATATATATATATATATATATATATATATATATATATGATTTTTGACTAGTGCTTCACTTGGTGGAGAATGTACAGAGCTCCAGGTAATTATACGGGATTTACCAAAATACTCTTCCTCATCTTCTATTATTCTGTTTGTAGGCTCTCCATCTTGAGAAGGGGGACTATATCAGTTTTCCTCAAGATTATTTCACATTATCCTTCATATCTTTTCAGACTTTAATATCCTGGAAAAATGATTTCCTTGTAGCTGGAACTCTGCGCGAGAGTTAAGTGTCTGTATGATGATGAGCCAGTCTATACAAACCACGTTATATCCTCAGGCGAAGATGATTTCTTAAGAGCCTTTGCTTGGGACATCTTCAGACTCGTTTGGTCGCCCTGAGCTGGAATTTTGGGATGAATATAAAGACTATTCTATAATCGATATCAAGCTCGGTATGAATGAACCACTGATTCCAAAAATCTGTCTTTATCATCGATGATGCAACTTGATATAAATGAACCAATGATTCGAGAAACTGCTTCACGATCGATATCAAACGGTTTACAAAACAATGCACCCATTTCGAATACTGCTTCAGAACCGAAATGAAACTTTGAATAATCCACCGATCTCGAAGACTGCTTCACAATGTAAATGAAACGGTGTACATGATCATCCGATCCCAAAACTTGTTACAAAATTGATCTAAGACGAGTTACAGAGGATTAATGGAGCAAGTTAGCCACTACATCGCTTGATCTGATACTTGATATAAATAATCTATACAACTGAAAGACCGCTCGGCCGATCGAACCTAAAGACTGGTGGAGCTGGCTCAAAGCTTGGCACAACCGGTATGAAACGGTCTGTCACTATTGCCTTTCAATTCACTTTATTACTCGAGAAATTCATTCATTTCACAGTAATTATCTTAATAAGAGATCTGCTTTTAAGGATAACCACACGTTAGCTCCTTTATTCTGTGGTTATGGTCGCATGCGTCTCTTGTTCTAGCAAGCAATAACCAGCTGGCGTGGGAGGTGAGGCCAGCATATGTATGATCCGCTCACAACATATGATACACTACTATGAATTCAGGTTTACCTCTATTGTTTACACATGGATGTTTCTATGAGATATAGATATAAACATTGTTACTACATTCGTTATTAATAATTATTACTGATCGCTATTACTAATTATTACCGTTATCACTATCGTTATAATTACTATCATTATTACTATTATGATCATTAATGTCCTGGGAACTGAGTGAGTAACAGGTTGTAGCAGCCAGTGTGTGGTCGGGAACCCCATACTTCTATCACCCAGGGTAAGACCCTAAGCTCGGCAGCCCAGGCAGTGAAATTCCACAACAGTCCTCTTCATCTTCCCACGGACTTTACCACAGGCAGGAAACGGCAATTTAATCTTCTAAACTAAGATGTCCCACTTTACGCTGGTTTACGAGGAGGATTTCGTTTCACAGGATGGTGGTAAAGCAACACCACGCTATACTATGTTTTTGGGACGTGCGTTGTACGTGGTACCTGCTCTCTCTGGCAGAGAGGAATACGATATCTTTGTTGCTTTTAAGAAATTATCTGTTTTTGCAAGCTTGAATTTTACACCGTTAGTTTTATGATATGTAAGAGAGACGCTAACTATTTGACGTGACGTACTTTAGATTCCTTTTGACTAACGTCGCGCCCTTAGCCTTGTTCTAACCATTTGTTCTTGTGACTGGCCCCTTAATTTCTATTCAACAGATGACCACCTTCCCTGTGTTGATCACCTCAGGCACCTCCTGAACTCGTAATGTCCCTCCAGATGATTCTTTGAACTATGTTCTTTCCTCATATGAACATAGATCCAATATGACTCATTGATGGATCTATGTTGTTAAGATGGTCCTCCCTTGACCCATGTTGATCCTGCCTATGATTCCCTGATTCATGTTGATCCTGCCTACGATCCCCTGACCCATGATCCCCTGGCCCATGTTGATCCTGCATGTGATCCTCCGATCCATATAGTTTCTCTCTATAATCCTTTGATCCACGATGGTCCAATGTTTATAATCCCCCTTGCCTTTGTTTCTATATATGATCCGTGACTCTCGTAACCTTTTATCTGGAGATAACCTCCTGAACTTAGCTGATCCCTCGTGTAACTCTATCTTGGCTTTCCACTCGGATAATTCCCGACCTGTCTTATTGCCTCGAGTGTCCCCCTTTACTCGTATTGTTGTTCTCCCTGATCACCCTTGACCTTTGCTCCCTCACCTACATAGATGACCCTTCGAGTTGTGGTGGTGTTCTCGGTGCTGCTGTGGCCAGTGATAACCCCATTGGTCAGACGGTCAGTCCACTGTCTACAGCCAAGATCATCTCAGTCACCTGGTTTTCCCTAGTTCACTGCTCTGCTCCCGGATACATGATGTCCCTCTTAGACGGCCCCATGATACATGATGTCCTTCTGGATGGCCTCCAGTGATACACGAAGTCCTAGATGGTCCCATGATACATAATGTCTCCTAGACATCCCCTTGATACATGATGTTCCCTCCTAGACGGCCCCCCTGATACATGATGTTCCTCTTAGACGTACCCCTTGATACATGATGTCCCTCTTAGACGTCCCCCTGATACATGATGTCCCTCTTAGACATCCTCCTGATACATGATGTCCCTCCTAGACATCCTCCTGATACATGATGTCCCTCATAGACGGCCACCCTGATACATGATGTCCCTCCTAGACGGCCCCCTGATACATGATGTCCCCCATAGACGGCCTCCTGATACATGATGCCCCGCCCTAGACGGCCCCTTGATACATGTCGTTGCAGACACCTCCCTGACCTGTCTTTTTCCCCCCAGATGATCCTTCCTTACAAATGCCGTGCCCTTCGGTAACTCCCACTTCCATGTTGTCTACCCAGATGCCCAGTGACTGTAGGAGGATGGGTGAGACGCCCAAGGTGCAGCTGGAAGGTGGCGACCCCCGGCGGAGGTACCAGGTGACGCTAATGGGTGGCGCAAGGGTCGGCAAATCAACCATCGTCTCCCACTTTCTCTACGACAAGGTCAGTTTCCCATTCTCTCTACGACAAGGTCAGTTTCCAATTTTCTCTACGACAAGTTCAGTTTGCCATTTCCAGTCTTTCCATTTTACATTCTAAAGTCATTGCTCTCTGCCGTCTACCTAGCGATGTTATCAGTTAGTGACTCCAAATGGATTAATTTACAGCAACAGACGTTAGAATAATCACATCTCGAGACATAGATAACAAGCCATTAGCTCGTATGGTTATTATTGGATAAGCCAGACAATCTCGTTACCAATCAGTTGTGTTCAACCAGATTTTGTGTCATGATAAATGGATATAATTATCATTATCATTTAATACGTTCCGTATGTCACAAATATACTATGAATTATCGACAGGTTAATAATTTCACTGGCATAGTTTTCAGAAAGCTATCTTCCTTTTTTTTTTTAAATGAATCTGCATATTGCTACAAAGAACTTCCCATCTGTAAACGAATAAAGTTGATTTCTATCCCTGGTTGATGTCGGTAAGCGAACACTTCACGAAATCACTAAAGAGTCATAAAGAACCACGATATCACAAAACATAGGCATTATCAAAAACATTTAAGTCTCACAAAATATATAATCTATACTTTACGTGATTTAGTCTTCTTCACTTCCAATCTTTTAAAGAGGAAGGCAAGACATTAAATAGAGTGTTCAATCCCCTTTCCTGCAGGATCAGTTGCTTTTTTCGTCACTTATTTCCTGGTCGTCATGTTCCAATTTATTAAGGAACCTAAATCATTTTAGGGAACTTTTTTAAGGATGACTGATCTACCGCCGTGCCTCCGACATCCGTCCGTCTGGTGCAACCTGCTCAGGTGCCTCTCAGGAAACCCCGATCACCACGTAATTGAATCTTTTCCCTCATCGTCCAAGATAATCCAACTCTCACACTGGCGGATCCAAGTAATGTGACACGTAGATACTCGATATCTTGTTGTATATATATATATATATATATATATATATATATATATATATATATATATATATATATATTTTTTTTTTTTTTTCTTTTAAACTATTTGCCATTTCCCGCGTTGGCGAGGTAGCGTTAAGAACAGAGGACTGGGCCTTTTTTGGAATATCCTCACCTGGCCCCCTCTGTTCCTTCTTTTGGAAAATTAAAAAAAAAAAAAACGAGAGGGGAGGATTTCCAGCCCCCCGCTCCCTCCCCTTTTAGTCGCCTTCTACGACACGCAGGGAATACGTGGGAAGTATTCTTAATCCCCTATCCCCAGGGATACGTAATTATTTACTGATTGGCGTCCTAGCTACGTCTCTGTTGTATATCAACTGACTGTTATATCTCTTTCTTGTATCTCCCTGTTGAGGTGATTATTACACGAAAGTGCACTTGGGAACTCGTCTTGTTTCATTTCCCCATGGACTCAAAGGAATATACTTGATCACGCGTTCAATTGTGATATATATATATATATATATATATATATATATATATATATATATATATATATATATATATATATATATATACATACATACCTTTGTCCAATTACTGAAAATTACGTCTTCTCGAAATGCATCCAACTCGTGGACTCACAATACTGGGGCCCTGAACCATCGGGCCACAGCTGGGTCTGAGGAGAGGCGTACGGAGCTGCCCGCCACAGGTGCAGTGTGGCAGATCTCGTACCTTGAGAACTTGGCTCGTCTGGCCAACAAGACTCGAAGTTACATAACTTGGCTGGGCCAAGTCAGGCCAACCGAATGAGACTGATCCCACGAGATTATTCGTCCTGGGATGATACTCTTCCCCGGTATGGCTATAGATCCTGACTCTTTTTTTTCTTTCCTTTTTGAAGGAAACCGTGAGTTCCCTAGCATCAGATTTTAATCTAGAGACGGGGCTATAGTGTGTAGCGGCAGTGTATACTGTTATGAAGCAGGATGGGTCTTTGGGTGTCAGAATATAACGCTTGGAGCAGGGTATATTCTCTGGGGGCTGGGTATATCGTCTGGAGGCTGAGTATATCGTCTGGACGAAGGAGGTCACATAGTCTGGAGGCAGGATGTATCGTTTGGAGCCTTTATCCAGAGGCACGGTACATATCGTCCAAGATATGGTACATATAGTCTGGGGATAAGCAACGTATATCGTCCGGGGTCATCGTCCAGGGCCACGGTGCTCATCGTCCGGGGCTACGACACACGTCGTCCACAGGCGCGGTATATCCGTCGACCGAGGTAGCTGGACGTCTTGAATGCTCCATGAATTAACACAACTCTCCCGAGGAGTTACGTCGGGCGCGTAGTTACGGGTAATCTAATCTGAGTGAGGGTCGGCGTCTGAACGAACCAATTCATGTGAAAATTGGCGGCCCCGCACTTCACAGAATATCAAGGACCCGAGGGATGGATCAACGTGGTAGGGGGTGAGGAGGAGGAGGAGGAGGAGGAGGGGTGTGTGTGTGTGTGTGTCTGAGACGGAGGAAATCAAATTAGAGGATGTCTCACAGTCTCACCTCTCTTAACGAACGACAGAGTTCCTCGTACTTACGTGTGTGTGTGTGTGTGTGTGTGTGTGTGTGTGTGTGTGTGTGTGGGTGTGTGTGTGTGTGTGTGTCAAAGATCGTCGAGATTTATAATGGAACATTTCATTTTTCCCCGAGTATCATTCATCAGTCAACAGGTCATATTTTTCCCGCAAAAAAATCTAAAACCTTCGCAGAAAACAAAAAGTGATCAAGCATTTTGTAATCAATTAACAGAACAGTCTGACATTTAGGGAAAGCTTTCATCTAGCAGAAATAGCAGCAAAGAGCCATTAAGTAACTGTTTCTATACGATGGATATAATTCCTATGTAACATCTTTCACATCAAATGCTTATTGCCCTCCTCCTACGTAATCTGCTGGAGCGAACATTGGCTTAAACACAGGTCACCAGCCTGGACATACGTTGCTCGAGTGTTGTGGTGTGTGGAGCTAACATGAGGCAATTGTGTTGGTCGGTTAATCAATGATACTTGGCTCTCATCTCTCTCTCTCTCTCTCTCTCTCCACGCCTCGGTCAGACTGAAGACTGTAGTACACAAGTGAGTTTATGGCTTTGGAATCGACATCAGTATATATACATATATCTTACTGAAGATTGATCGTGTGCGTATTGGATTGGATTCCTTATGGTTGAACAATAGTCCCTACTGACAGTCCTGACCTGATATACGTACCACATACCACTGACTATTCTCGATATGTCGTAATCAGTTGGGATAACTAATTCACTTCCGCGTGCTCAGCCTTGGGAAGCTGTTCTCGAGGGAGTTGAAGTCTATATTCTTGCCAAGTGCCCTGCAGGAACTTGAATGCAGTCTGGGAGCACTACCAGTTACTGAAAGGGTCCCAGACCCTCCACCTGTACGAGTAATTAAGGAAGACTTGGTGATGAATGAAAGCTATAATGAAGGTAGCAGTAGAGTGTTGTGACCAAGTATATCACTTGGGTCAATACTGAAACCTATCCAATTTACATAGAGGATAAATTATACCCCAAACCTCGTACTTCTTTTAGAAATTACCGTCGCTGCTCTGAGTATGGTCTGTATTCCCCAGTTATCACAATAGTTACATTTGCATGAAGAAAATGGGGCGAGAGTGGGCCCGTTTCCCGTCTCCCACGACCCAATAGCTTCTCCTGTAGAGATAAGAACTCTTACTTTATCAGTGTGCTTTTACGGAGTCCCTACTTCAATGGTAGGCCTAGACGGGGCTTGCTCTACGATTGTCGAAAAAATAAACGTTTGTGTACCAGGGTTGCCTGATCTATTATCAGAAAAGTAACCCAGCTTCCGTATAGGATGTTTACACTCCAAATAAAAAACTTGGAGTGAGTATATTTACAGACAGGATATTTATAATCCAGATCTTTACGCTACGAGTAGCACTGTGTGGCCGCTCTCAACTCAAACGGCGGGTCGTTGTCACGTCTGTATTTTCCACATCGCTCAGGTCTGAAGCTCGTTTTCCCTCTTTTTTCCCCCCCACTGATACGAACTGACCCTTTTTGAAAAAGGATATATATCCAAAACACTTCAATCACTCTCCTCCTTTCCTTCTACTCGTTTTCTACGATTCATGTATGGTCTGAACTCTACATGACGCTTCGTCCGTCATACGAATCTCCGGTACAGAGAAGTGGTCTTAATAACCGTTCATCCTACGGTTGGGCAAGGGATAAAACTTTCCAGAATTACTGGTCGGAACGTAAGAGTATTGTGGCCGCCGGTGTCATCTGCGTCAGGGGATTAAGCTGTAGGAGCCGATGATGAGGCACTCTAGACTTCAGTAAGTCTTCGTTAATGACCTGGAAGCCTTTCTAGAGATGGTTGAGGAGGGATGTGTTGCCTCACCTTTTGTACGGCTCTGACTTCCGTGATAAGTTCTTGTGTAATGGTAAATTCCCTCTGGCATGCGTATGTGCAGTACTTGCATGGAGATATAAAGATACGATTAATTACACACATATAGACAGGTACGAAGACACGGATAAGCACAAACACACAGGTACACTAGACAGACAGACGACAAACGCACACAGTTATAGGAGCAAACAAGATGCTGCACACACAAGAATATACGTGCGAGAAAAGTCCTGCCATGACGAATCTAAGAGGACTGTAAGAAAATTTATAGGCAAGACTTTCTTCTTTCGTGGGACCAGAATACAAATAAGTTAAGTCGGGACATGTCTGGGAAGAGGTGGGAACGCATGGAAGAATGAAAAGTAGGTAAATAGGGGACTCAAGACAGATGGGAACATGAGGTGGGAACGCATAGAAAAATGAAAGGTAGGTAAATGGGGGACTCAAGACAGATGGGAACTTGCATTAGATGGGAACTCGTTGTAGTGGGTAGCGTATGGTAGACGGAGACTCTTGGTAAGAAGAACGCATGGTAAACGGGGACTCAAGATGGGCGGAGACCCATTGGTAGACGGAGAGACGCAGTAGGTGGGGGATGGAGATGTATAGTAAGTGGGGACACGAGATAGGGTGGCTAGGGAAGCAGGGTAAATATGAGAGACTCGAAATTCTCTGTAGATGGAAGCTTACGTTATGTGAACACAGACGAAAAGAGGGAACGTATAGTTAATAGGGGTTTATGGTATGTAGGGTGCGTTAGGAAGGCTTTAAAACTTGGTAGTTAGTGTTTGTAGAGTAAGTGAGGATCACAGAAAGCAGAGATCAAATTGCGGGTAGGAATATATGGCAAGTAAGGACGCGAACCCTCGATATGCGTGCAACCATATTTCTTTCAGGATCTACAGTAATATGAAGACGCACAGTACATATGAGATGCATGTTGGATGAAGGAGAACCTGGGATAAAAGGTAGAGATAGGGAGCCAAGGTAGGCCCCCCCCTTGGGACGCCGTCGTATTACCATCGTGAAAAAAACTTGTTCCTCTCGCGTTTCTGATCCGGTCAAGATCAAAGCTTGTCCAGTGGAGTGGCCGAGGGCAGGTGAGGGGATGAATGAGGAGGAGGATGGTGGGGAGAAGTAGGGGAGGAGGAGAGCCTGGCAGAAATGGTAGGTTGCACCCATCCTAGTGGGCGTACGAGCAGGTGGTGGGTGAACCAGTGCCTGGAGGTGGATGGACACATGGATGAGACTGGACTCAAGAAAACCGTCAGCTATTTCAGTTGTTTCTTCATCTAGATAACGTCGGTAACATCCTAGAAACTCGGAGAGTTTCCCCTCCTCACCGCGCCATGTTCCTGTGTTGTCTGACGGCTTAAGGAAACACACAGTGTCGACGTGTGTACTGACTGGAGAGGTGCGTACAGCAGCGGTGAAGGGTAACACTCCAACATGAAACTTCACTCCACGTCATCCATACGAAACTACTCAGACAAGCAACTGATGGCGATGTAGCGTGGCAACTCGCACTCACACTGCTAGAGAGCAGCACTCGTGCACACACTAATTCACTCTCATTCACGCCACAAGAGGGCTGCATTCGTACACCCACTTGGGTTCGCACACACGTTCCTAAACACCCCACATCATAGCTTCTGGATTACACCATCAGACCCGGGCATACACGAGGTACAGTATCAAAGCAACATCCGTGTCTTCTTCACTTTCTCTCCACAAAGTATTTGGGACGTATAATCCGGTGGTTCTAGAGTGTCGGCTCTGTACTGTGTTCCTTTGAAGGTATACTGAAAGACGCATCATCCCGCACAACGGGAACAGACTTGGGTCGCTTCCTCCTCCAACCATCCGAGACTCTATCCTCCCATGTCGACCGAAGTTCTCCTCCTGGTCACGGAAAATCTCCCCCAGGCAACGGAAACTCTCCCCTTAACATCAACTCTCCTCCTGTCGATCAAAACTCTCTCTCTGTCAACGGAAACTCTCCCCTTAGCCTCAACTCTCTCCTGTCGATCAAAACTCTCTCTCTGTCAACGGAAACTCTCCCCTTAGCCTCAACTCTTCTCCTGTCGATCAAAACTCTCTCTCTGTCAACGGAAACTCTCCCCTTAGCCTCAACTCTCCTCCTGTCAATCAAAACTCTCTCTCTGTCAACGGAAACTCGACTGTTTTCAACCGACTCTCCTCCTGTCAACGGAAACTCCCCCCTGTCAACAGAAACTCTCCTCCTGTCAACGGGAGCTCTCCCTGTCAACAGAAACTGTCCTCCAGTCGACCGTAACTCTCCCCACAACAGAGATATTGCTTTATCGTTATATCGACTATTGAAAAGCTATAATTAAGGTACAACTTAGTAATACCCACAGTTCCGCCATGAAAAACACACATTAACCAAGTCATAGGTTATCATTTTGCCTCTGCAAAACATTAAAGGTAAGACCATGAATTTCGCAACTCAGGTTATTTAGAGGCTTTGATATTTTTTCCTTTTGACGTAATTGTTGTACCACATATTGTATCACAAAGGCTTGTTGGTGCCATATTTTTGCTACTGACAGCTTGCAGCTGTCTTCGTCTTCACAGCCCTCACACAGACATTGTAAAAATAGTTCCTTTCCTTGAGATGGTTCGTCTGTGATTCCATGAATATTTAGTATCCTCCACTGTAAAAAATTAATCTTTTCTTAAAGCGTTTCTGCATGTCTTTCTATAACGCTGGGGGTGTACCAACTTCAAAGAGGAATGTAGATGTCTCCTGATGGGACCTTGCAAATCTAGATCTGATGGTGAATGTCACAGTTGGTTCTCTCCTTCATTATCGACGCAGTAGCACTCTAAAATGAAACACAGTTCTTTTCTCCTCTCTTGCAATTCCCAGTGGTCCGTTCCCTCTAGGGAGCGCCACGGTCTCTATTACTTCCTCTTTAGCCTTTTTTCTTTCCACCGTCCTTCTCCACCAGGCAAGAGAGCATCAGACGGGTCCAAGGGGAGACGCGTCTTCGTGTAAAGTCTTCCTCACCGCAGGCTACGAACTCTCTCACTCTCCAGAGGCGGAGGATAAAAGCGCTGCTCTCATGCCCGGAATTACGAGTTACTATTGCCGCTCTTGTTGCTTGATGCTGGTGCGCCTCACGCGCTCTTGACTCTTGACCCAAAAATTTCCGTAACTCTCTCTCTCTCTCTCTCTCTCTCTCTCTCTCTCTCACACACACACACACACCTGTCCACGTTGACACTGCAGGTGCTGTCGTGAGCAAGCTGTTTTCTTGGCAATTAACGTTAGTAGTGGCGATAGTTCTGTTGTCGTGGCAGTACCATCTTTTGTACTGTTAAGAGTAAAGACGCTCTCGACACTCCCGTTATCATGGAAGGCGACGTCGAAATGTGAAGAAGAAAAAAAAAAAGAAATGAAAATTACATTTACATCTTCGGTCAACTTTACGAGCGTGCAGGAGTCTGAACACCTGCCAGCGTCCGCAAGTGGAACGGAACTTCGCGAATGTATGTTGAGTGTATCTCCGGGAAGCTGCTGGTTGTCTCCCTCTTTAATAATGCCTTGAGGGTCAACCTCTCCTCACGTGTTCCCTCCTGTTCCATCTCTCCTCCTCCTCCTCCTCCTCCTCCTCTCCCGTAATCCTTGTAATTTCCTGTTAAAATATGGTAGATGATGAGTTTCTTGATACTGCTGCTGAAGGCACTGAAAACCCTGAGCCTAAGTCAATCTTTTCACTTGCAGGATGAAAAATCTAATGTTTGAAAATGTGGCAGATATTACGAGCCATGTTATCACACGACCAATTCCAGGGTCAAATGACTGCTGCAATCTGAATGCTAACTTCAGAGATTATCTCTACGTCATCTCTTTAAGGTCACTGGTGAGCAACATTGCGCTGCTTTATGGGTTTAGAACATATATCTTACGCGAGAGAAGACGTCACCGATATCCGCATTCCTCCAGCATATCTTGGCGGTATCCAGCATTCCAGACAGCCGTGTTCTTGTTGTCATTCCAGACAGCCGTGTTCTTGTTGTCATTCCAGACCTTATGCTTGTCTTCTCCGCCCTCCGTAGATCCTGACTAACTACAAGCCGACGGTGGAGGAGCTGCACCGTGGAGAGTATGAGATCGAAGGTGAGACGCTCATCTTGGACCTGCTGGACACCTCGGGGTCCCATCAGTTCCCCGCCATGCGTGAACTGGCCATCAGGCAGTCCGACGCTTTCCTCCTGGTCTATACCATCGACAACGCCACTTCGTGGGAGCTCCTCGCGGCACTAAGGGAAGAGGTCAGGGCCAGTATGTGTGTGTGTCTGTCTATTGCCGGTGTAAAGGCAGCCAATTTGTACACAGGAAGAGTCAGTATAGACGTCCAGCGAGACACCTTCCTGTGTTGATCCTCTACATTTCCTGTCATCTTACTTGTGATCTCCGAAGCGTCTTAGCTCTTGGTAGTGACTCCGTTACCTCGAGAGACCTTCCCAGGGGCCATTGTTCTATAGTTATAATCCTCTCTCACTGTCAGGCATAAGAATATCTCTCACGACCTTGTAAGGATTCATGACAATAAGCCCCGACTGTTGATCCGATGTGTTCAACACACACTACACGCAACACCAGACGTCATACAGAACATGAGTTATTCACATCATAACCTCTGTATTAGAACTTAGCTGGCTAAATGTACGTTTTCCCTGGAAGAATAGGGTAGATACACTGAGGTGGAGCTATTATGAATTTGACGAGTGTGAATATTCATATAATGTGATGATATAATAAAGTTGACACACGTATCTACGAGATGTCTATGTTCTTTCGGGTAAGGTTCGCCCAGTTCATCACCAGGCATGATGCCTAGACTATGAACGCAGATCATCTGAACCATAAATCTACTCTTACTCGCTCCTCGCAGTCATCTGCAAGGCTGCGTGCACCCTCAAGAGACGCAGACGGAACTGTCGCCAGGGAATGCAGATGGAGGGAGAGAATAGAGTGGAGAGGGAAAGGATAAGAGAAAGTAAGGGAAGAGGAGAGAGAATAGTGAGTGAAAGCAAGAGAAAGGTGCCACAAGCAGAAGGAATGCATAGCTCGGGCAGTGGGTCTGTAAGTAAGTGAGGGAAGGTGAGTGGTTGTCTGATGGCATCATAGTCTCATGGTCCTTCCACACCACTGGCTTCTCTCTCTCTCCTCTTGCATCAGCTTGAGGTGGGGGTTCCTCTCTATTCGTCTCATACGCATTAATCTGTACATCCTTCCCTCTACACAAGGGAACAACAATCACTGCACCACACGAGTACCATCTGAGATTAAATCCTCCTTCCCATCTCTACAAGTACGAGGCATGAATGACGATCGAATCACCAGCGACCGTATTGGTTATCTGATCCACTTCAGTTTTCCTTTGAATGTTTGAATCTTTAATGCTTCTTTGATATTATCGTTACCAGCATCACACACACACACACACACACACACACACACACACACACACACACACACACGACACGAGATGAAGCCCCTCGAGTGTAAAACTACCTTCCCCTATAACATAAACACATGATTACAAAATTCAAGAGATGGGCCTCCACATGTGTAGAAATACCTCGGTGTACAGTACAATGAGATGACTTACAGGTTTTGATTACACTAAGTTCTCCATCATCATAAGTAAAGCTGGTGATCATTACGTCATACGCTGCGCTGTATCCTGTAATCTTTCCCCTTCCTGACGTTCTGTGATTCCGACAGAACCATCTCCACAGATCCGTTGTAGACTGATTCCCCGTAGATGTCATTGTTCGCCTTTATTCCAATGTTATAATAAAGATGTTTCAGTCTCCACTTAACGTCTTTGTTCCTGTCATTTAGTATCCTCTAACGCTTTCTTTACTGTCGCTCACCATCTTCTGTCTCTCTCTTTACTGTCTCTTACCATCCTTTATCTCTTTCTTTACCGTCCATTGCCAAGGTTTGTCTCTCTCTCTCTCTTTAATGTCTCTTATCATGCCTTGTCTCTTTCTTTCCTGTCAATTACCATCCTCTGTCTCTCTCTTTACTGTCTCTTACCATCCTTTATCTCTTTCTTTACTGTCCATTGCCATGCTTTCTCTCTCTCTCTCTCTCTCTCTCTCTCTCTCTCTCTCTCTCTCTCTCTCTCTCTTTAGTGTCTCTTATCATGCCTTGTCTCTTTCTTTACTGTTCATTACCATCCTTTGTGTCTCTCTCTTTAAGCCTCGTCATGTGGCCGTTAGAAGCTCAGGCTTGGGCCGTTTTGATAACTGTTTCTTTCCCTACACCCCAAAGCCTTGGAACTCTCTATCCTCTCATGTCTTTCACACTAAAGATGACCTGACACTTTCTAAAAAGCAGTTTTTTCTTTTTTACTTCCTCCAAAATTCTTAAATATTTTTCCTTGTTTCTTTGTTTTCCCTTTCTTGAACCTCTTAATATTGAATTGAACCAGTTAAAATTCACCTTATCTAGATTCCTTTCTCATCACATACTTTCACAGCCATACCATTTCCGGGTAACTCTTCTCTTTTTTACCACATTTTCTTTTCCACCTCAAGGCTGGCATTTAGATATACCATATCATATGCGACATATCCTTTACTCCTTTTTTTTTTTTTTTGCCAATCTATTTCAAAAAATATCTCAACGTCGAACCCAGGATCTCAGATCAACGCGAGCCTTCGTCTCTTTTATGTCGCCCATCTTTCAACTTTTACACATCTGGAGTTCGCAAAAGCCGACGCTCAAAAGCAAGATCTCTTCATCATTCTTCGGCACCAGCTCTCCGGCTCAATAAAATTTCCCCTCGACTCAACGACGAAGAGATTTCCTCTCCCGGAATCAATCATCTGACAGATCCAGGAGTCTGTGTGGGCTCGCATCCCATATAATGTCACACCTGATGCTCCTCCTTGTGGGATTGGAATGAATTACAACTTCCTGGAGATGGTGCCATACGCTTTCTTCCCTTGAGCACACGAACGGTACGAGCCTTGAGCACAAGAACCATGAACGTGTTGGCCTGGTCTTTGACTTGATCCTTAAAGGTTAAATCATAGGGTTAGGCCCACTGTACGTACTTGAGGGCTATGCCGTCGTGCTCAAGGATCGTACCGACATCTTCCAGGACTGCATCGCCGTGCTCAACGTGTTGGGAAGGACACACAACCGTCAGGACAACGGATGGCGTCAATTTCTTTGGTTTGGCTGACACAACACTGAAGCGCACGATCTCTTATGTCTCGCGTTTTATCAGAGTATAAAACAGGATTAATGTATTTCTGTTCATAAAAGACCTTTACATTTATCGTTTATTTTCTTCCTGTATTGTATAGCCTAAACTTAAGATAAAGCTACAGCTTAAAAGCTCTTGCCATGATGAAGATACACTTCGCTTTTGATGGAAGAGTGGAGGACCTGGGGGTTACATAGCGTTGCCAGAAGATGCAGTAGATGTTCTTGTGGTGCTGTGTGGGGAGAGAGATGCATCAGCCTAGACGGTCTCTCCATGTATCCTTCATGATCATGCAAGATCTTTCTCATGTCCTTTATAAAGTTACTGTGGCTGTCATGCAGCCCTTTAGTCTGGGAATGTGCTGTGTGTCGCTCCTCCTTCCCTGTTCGCTTCTCTTTCTCTCTCACTTTCTCTTTTTCTTCGTGAAATCATTCATTTTCCTTCCCCCATCCCTTCTGCTTTCCTTCTTTTTGTGTTTTATTCTTTTGTGTGTCAGTCTTCCTCTCTATTTAAGATTCTCTTCCCCTTTCCTCTTTTTTCTATTGATTTACCTTTTTTTTTTTTTCCATTTCCATCCATCCTGCTCTTATACCGTCCCACATCTGACTCCTTCACTTTGCCTCTTTCTTTCTTCTTATGTCTCTGTCTCCGAGGTTGTATTGCTCTTCTTATTCATTATTTATTCATCTTGTACTCTATAGATATGTTAACAAATCTCGTTTACCATCTGCTTCAGATCTCTTATCTAACCTTTCTTTTCTTTTCTCTCTACAAAATACTTATTAATGAGTTAATTAGTTAATTAGATTCATTATCTATAAATAGTTTCATCACAGATACAAACATTCCAACACTGTCTGATGAAAACCACAATGACCAGAGTACGAAATATCCTCAATTTAAATCCACTTTCCATCAGTTACTTGTTCCATAAGTTACTTTCGTGTCTCCAGTCAGTGCCTCCTGTTCTTCTCCACTCCAACGGCCAGTTACATCTAACTGATGCCCTGTTAGAGTTAAGATACACTCAGTCAAAATATCATTTAAAAGTTTTTCATCTTTCATTAGACAATGAATCACTCTTTCCTCGACTGTTAAGAATTCTCTACGAATTATCGTCTTTCTACCATCATGTATTCATCATTAATGTGCCCCAGTTAATAATTAAAGTCTACTTAGGAGTACATTATATTTTCTTCCAAACCACCTAATCCCTCTCAGTTCTCAGTTACTCCCAACAGTCATATGTGACAGACACTCTCCTGTTCTATAGAGTCAGAAGTGAATGACCAGTATTTCCGTGTCCCCAGATCGTGCGTCTTCGGGGTCCTAAGATCCCCGTGGTGGTGGTGGGGAATAAGAAGGACCTGGAAACCCGAAGGGTGGTGCCAAGGGCCACGGTCCAGGCCAGGGTCGAGCTGGACTGGAACCATGGCTACACGGAGACCTGCGCCCTCCAGCCTGACTCCGTCCTCGCTCTATTCAAGAAGGTGCTTCTTGAGGGGCAGGTGAGTGATGGCGCACACTGGGCCAATATTGCCTCCTACCGTGGCTCCAGTAGATCAGTGTTGCCTCTGGTTAGGGTGCCAGTAGGTCAGTGTCGCCTCTGGTAGTGGCTCTAACAGGTCAGTCAGTGTTGCCTCTGGTAGTGGCTCTAACAGGTCAGTCAGTGTCGCTTCTGGTTGTGGCTCTAACAGGTCAGTCAGTGTTGCCTCTGGTGGTGGCTCTAACAGATCAGTCAGTGTTGCCTCTGGTGGTGGCTCTAACAGGTCAGTAAGTTCGCCTCTGTTAGTGGCTTCAACAGGTCAGTCAGTGTCGCCTTTGGTAGTGGCTCTAGCAGGTCAGTCGGAGTCGCCTCTGGAGTGGCTTCAACAGGTCAGTAAGTGTTGCTCGTACACACACACACACACACACACACACACACACACATATATGTATATATATATATTTCTCGTGTGTGTGTGTAGCATATGTTTTACCATCACCAGGTAAGTGTTACTTGTTCCATCATTATCAGCAACTCTGCCTTTACTAATCGCTCGTTGCTTTTGGCCTTTTTTTTTCTTCATGTTGTACGTGACCATGTCTTCGTCTTTAAGTTACTTGTAACCTTTTTTTTTTTTTTGCAAAGCGAGTGATGTCTGTGGCACTTATCTTGCCCTAAGAATGCTTTATGTAACGTTATTTTCACGAGATGAATTTTGGTCGTGACTCTGTCTTCATTAAGTTTTGTGTTACACATATCCTTGTCTTCATAGGTTAGTGTTACATCTAGCCTCATAATGATGAACGTTATCTGTAACACCGTCTTCGCCAGTTTTAAGTGTTGCATATAGTCTTGTCTTCATATTGATGATGAATGTGTCCTCGTCTTCATGGGATAATGACTCATAATCTTGGCTGAACCATATACGTCGTCTCTCTAGCTGTGTTTTACTTCCTGATCTTCACATTAGCCATTGGAGTATCGCCTAGTGTTCCACGAGGCGGGTGTAGCATACAACTATGTCTACAGTGGCTGAGGACAAGTGTTACGTGACCCCAAAAAAAACTCATAGTAACACTGCGACGCTCCAGCGTTACCTGCATCATCATATTGACCCATGAACACGACCAGCCTAGTTGGAGTGGGTCGTTTCTTTTACTCCCAGGTGACTCGCGGTGGTATGTGGGAGGCATACCACCTCCCTCAGGTAGAAGTACGTCGCTTGATCTAATTTTTACAAAGTCTTTATTTCTGTCCCTTCGCGTCTGCTTCAAAGTCTCGCAAAATGGCGTGATGTCGGAGAGGTGGCCTGGCTTTCGTAATATAGGAGAACGCTCCTCCCTTCGTTATGAATGTCAAGAGGCGTTACTATGGCCACTTAATTAGCCAGGGGCGCATCGATTCGACGAACGTGGTAATTAGTAATATTAGTGATTCATAATAGATGATTATTAGAGATTCAGAGAGTGAGGAAGGGAGGCCATTATGGATTTATACGCAGGGATGAGTTGCGTAACGCAGGAATGAAAGAGTGAGAGGCAGTGTAGAGTAACACTGGAGTGTTAGAGGCAGTGTAAAGTGACATTGGAGTGTTAGAGGCAGAGTGACAATGGAGCGTTAGAGGCAGTGTAAACTGACACTGGAGTTTTAGAGGCAGTGTAAATTGACACTGGAGTGTTAGAGGCAGTGTAAAGTGACAATGGATTGTTAGAGGCATTGCAATGTAATAGTGAAGTGTTAAAGGCAACATGAGGTGACGATTGAGAGTTAGAGGCAGTGAAGGGTAACACTGGAGTATTAGAGGCATCTTAGAGTGATACTGGAGCGCTAGAGGCAGTGTAAGTTGACTCTGGAGAGCAATAGTGGAGTGTATGAGGCAGTGGAGGGTACTGATGGAGTGTTAGAGGTAATGGAGGGTACTAATGAAGCGTCAGAGGCAGTGGAGGGTACCGATGGAGTGCTAGAGGCAATGGAGATTACTAATAGTGTGTTAGAGGCAGTGGAGGGTACTAATGAAGCGTCAAAGGCAGTGGAGGGCACTGATGGAGTGTTAGAGGCAGTGGAGGGTAGTAATGGAGTGTTAGAAACAGTTCGAAGATATCAAAAATTGCTACTTTTGTAGACAAATATATATGTACACATTTACATTTGGGATGAAATAGATACCCTTTTGATTAGTATATCACAAATTCAATTAATCTTTTCAAAGGTTTTAAAATTGGTTATGTTTGTATTAAAAAGAATCGTATTCTAGGTATCGTTTACGTAATGTAAGTTATGGTGGCCGCTGTGGAGGCACTGTCAATAGTGTTCGCTCCTATGGTGGCACTGTAGCCAGCGATCACCTCTAGGGTGACACTGTAGCCAGCGATCACCTCTAGGGTGACACTGTAGCCAGCGATCACCTCTAGGGTGGCACTGTAGCCAGCGATCACCTCTAGGGTGGCACTGTAGCCAGCGATCACCTCTAGGGTTTCACTGACGTCAGCGATCACCTCTAGGGTGGCACTGTAGCCAGCGATCACCTCTAGGGTGGCACTGTAGCCAGCGATCACCTCTAGGGTGGCACTGTAGTCAGCGATCACCTCTAGGGTGGCACTGTAGCCAGCGATCACCTCTAGGGTGGCACTGTAGCCAGCGATCACCTCTAGGGTGGCACTGTAGCCAGCGATCACCTCTAGGGTGGCACTGTAGCCAGCGATCACCTCTAGGGTGACACTGTAGTCAGCGATCACCTCTAGGGTGGCACTGTAGCCAGCGATCACCTCTAGGGTGGCACTGTAGTCAGCGATCACCTCTAGAGTGGCACTGTAGCCAGCGATCACCAATAGGGTGAAACTGAGGTGCTAGAAACAGTGTAGGGTGACAGTGTAGTGTTAGAACTAGTACAGGGCGATTCTGCAGTGACAAAAACGATGTAGGGTGAGACTGGAAAGTTAGAAGCAGTGAAGGGTGATTGGTGGGGTGGCACAGACTATGCTGGGTGGTAGGAGAGAGTGAGAGACAGTGTGGTGTGAGGCTAGAGGGCTTATAGCAGCAATGTTGGTGAGTTAGAGACAATTTGGAATCATGCTTGACAATACTAGTGGAGTGAAGAAGACATCATAAGTCTATGCTGAGAAGAATCGTAGCTGAGGCAAGATTATTTCCATGGTGTATTGAAGGTTAGGATATCTAGGATAATTTGGATACATCATTACGTGTGCCGCGGGAAAATCTATTAACAATACCTTCGAAGTGAGTAAACACTGAGCTCTTTATTCCACTACTGGAGAGACTGAAGCTGCTTAATTATGATAAGCTAAGCCATCTAATGCTGGTCTGTGTTTATGTCCATAATGATTAATGGCTTAAGGATAGTCTTAGGATGTTGAGATGTGGGATTTAACCGTAAGACCTGCGATCCTCACTGAAGTCCAGACCACTTAAAGAACCTTTTCCTCCTGTGTCCTACGATCCTTCCTTCACCCAAGTCCCCTGAGAACCTCATTCAATCCTAAACGACCTACCTCTTAGACTCTTACTCACCTACGTTCTCTAATCCTCACAGAACCACAGAGCTCCCAAAATCTTCCACTTCCTTCTTTGCTTTTTGATCTTTACCCTCAGCCTAATCCCCTGAGAGGATCCTTCTGGGCCCTGCTATCCTCATCGAGCGTTGGCACGCCCCAAGAGCCACCTATCCCTTTGTTCTACAGTTCTCACCGAGCCCCAAAACTCCTCTTACACCATCGGATACAAACAGAGTCTTCGAACCCCCTTCAGTCTTCCTTAAGTCCTACAATTCCATTCGAACCCTAGACCCTCCCACCGAGAATCTCTTTCTTCTGCTGTAGGTGGAGGCGAGATATGAATTACGTGCTCTCTGGATCAAGGTTTCTATTGTGGAGAGCTTCAAATGATCTTAGAATTCTGTATGAATCTTACGGTAAACATTATCACATACGCTATAGGACCGTATTGGTGACGAGATCTTATCAAAGTTTGAGAATTTTGGAGATTCTTACGTGTAAACTCACCGATTATCGTAAATTGCTTGTACTTACATAATGTAATATGGTCGCAATTCACATCAACTGCTGTTAGTTTACATTTCAGTCACCTTATTGTTGTGTGCCATTTTCTTAAATGTCCCCAACATATCTACATTCTCGCAGAGATAGCATTTAATTTTTTTTTGTCGTGTCCTTGTCTCTTCGTTTGTTCATTTGTCTTCTCTCCAAGTCCTCTAGAGTTGGCCTGTCCCACATGTTCAAGACCGAAACATTTCAAATATCGTTCGTCGGAATTTGATCAGAAAAGTGCAGACATGTCAAAGGTTTGAAGGAAGAAGCCATAGGATATGTTTGAATGCGAGGCAAAGGTTTTCGATTAGCGCTGTTGTAAAATGTTGATGAACTTCTTGCTCCGCACCAGCCCATCATTGCCTTCCTCCCGATCAGACCATAACCTAGAAACTTCAGCAGCAATATAAGAGAGGCTTCTAGGGTTTATACAAACACACACACACACACACTAATGGGATTGAACGTAGGTAAATTTGCATTTAATATTTTCCCTAATGGATGCCGAGAGAGAAAGAGAGGGAGAGAGAGAGAGAGAGAGAGAGAGAGAGAGAGAGAGAGAGAGAGAGAGAGAGAGAGAGAGAGAGAGAGAGAGAGAGAGAGAGAGAGAGAGAGAGAGAGAGAAGGGGCGGATGGGGTTAAACGTAGAAGGACTCTTTTATAGCAAAGTGTCAGTAGAGAGAGCGGCTCAGGTCTAGCAGGTGTGTGGAGAGTCTGGCCATGTGTGTCGTGAGGTGTAGAGGGCGAGACTGCAGCATAGAAGGTGAGGGAGAATCTTACACGATGGCGTCTGGGAGGATAAGTTCTTTTGAAGACTCTATACTGTGACAGGAAATACCACAGTAAGGGCACAACACAGAGGAAACAAAACGATTACCACCTTTATAAGAAACAGCTTATAAAAGCTTATACGCACTTATGAAAATTGCACGACAAGGAACAAAGGACTTCGTGGAGGGAGAGAAAAAAAAAAAAACCAAGAAGTCCGAATAAAACAAGAAGCACTGGAGGTATTTTCACAGACGTACACCACCGTGATAAAGAGAGGGGAAGACTTTATACCTACTCCGTGGTGAGGCAACGGTGGGAGGAGAATTAGGAGGCTAGAGCGATGTAAGGGATGGTGGTGGTGCTGTGGACATTGCTTCACAGAGTGGGTGTGTGTGTGAGGCCACGCGGAAAGTGAATGCTCTCGTCCCGTCTGTCCAGAAAGGTGCAACTCTGCTCATGTGTTACATTTAGAAAACTATACGGTTATTTATTATGGCATGGAGTGGTACGGCGAGGGAAGGGGGTTCCCATAATGTGATCATGTGGGAGGAAGGGAAGAGAGAAGGTGGTGGGGAACGGCGTGAAGTCCATCTTCTGATGTGGAGGACCTCGTCAAGTTGCTGAGGAAGTCAAACATGATTCCATTCAGGCGACCCGCAGTGTGTATTGAGGTTGGACCAAGAGATGCAAGACGGTCGAGCCACGTTCGTCACATCAGCCTCAACTCCGCCTGGTAGAGTGCTCGCAACCTCCAGCTCTTCCCCTTGTCTACGGATCCTTCCTTGGTTATCTTCAGTGACAGGTCCTCTCTTCTTCGCATCCATCCCGCCCTGCTCTTCCCTCGCTAACCATCAATGAACCTCACTCGGTTTTCTCCACTTCTTGCTGTCCTCATAAAGCTTAGATCGTTTTCATCCTGTCTTATGCTGAGATTGGCTCAGCTTCTCTTGAATCCTGTCAACATTAATTCGTATCTATTCCCATTTCTTTTCTACCAGTAGAATTTTATTCTGCTATTTGTTCTTCTGTTCTACTCAACCTTTCGTAAGCGTCATCGACAGGATTTTATCTTACCAGCCTCTGTGGAACTTCGAGACTCTGGTACTAGAAGTATTTACTCCACACTTGCTAGTTTCGAAATGGAACCTCAGAGAACCATCACGAAATCGCAGCTGATGAGAACCGCGAACTCTAAGCACAGTCCAGGAAGAGTTAGATGGTAGGGTACATTAACCAATAAAGAAAATAGAATACGAATAGCATGATGGTTCACGGTAATGAGAGTGAGCGCATCATGGAGAGTCTCTCTCTCTCATGCATCCACAAGTGTCGGTGTACGGCAGGAGCTGGCGGCCTTTGTTGATGTAACCCTCGCTGATGTAACCCTGGTTGGCAACAACCATCACGGAAGTGGAAGAAGGTAAGCCTGGCGGCTTACTTCTCATTACTGGCTGTATCTGCCTTGAGGCGCTTCCCTCTACTCACCCACCCACCCATCCAGCCTCACATACCAGGCTCAGGACATAGCGAGCGTCGCGTTTGATTCCTCTTCCTGCCTCGTAAAGGGAGAAGGATGGCCTGAGGTCTTGTTGATGATGATACACTAATGAGCGTGTAGACTGTTTGCCACCGATGACGTTCCATGTCCTCTGGAAGATGTAGCCCGTAGTGCTAATGATCAATGGCAAATTATGTTGCTGAACATCCAGCCATCATCTGCGAACAAAGCAGCTTGACAGTCGCCCTTTCTTCTTCTCTCGCTGTTGTGACGGTTTTATGACCTCCACAACAGCAGCATCACTAACTGCTCCCATCATTAGCGATAATACTCCTCACCGTCGTAATCGAACACCACAGTTCCCTTAGCATGTCCATGGGATAATGTTGTTTAATCCTATTTTCCTTTAATCGAAAATCCGATTCGCACGTAAGTTGGCATATGTATTACTCAGGGCTTAAAGGGAGACGCCTTTGCTTTAGAAGTTCAAAGGGGCAAATGGAAATGTCACGGTTGTCACGAATACGAGGTAGGGAGGGACGGAGGGGGAACATACAGGCGGTGGTGGAGACTCATTTGAATAGCTACCGGAGGAACACAACGGCGTCGTCGGATTAAAGACAAAACCACAGAAGGAGGAGAGATCTGAGCGGTCGAGGACGACACCAGACTGGATGTGATGACTTGTTACTATTATATAACCCCAGGACCACCTTTGACTTTAAAGGGCACTTGCGACTTAAAGGCTGCGCTACTTAAAGTAGCAAGGAATTGGTGGGCCTCCTTAGGGATATGAGAATGCCCCTGGACGAGACGTGTACATACTCCCTTTGAAGCGAGAAGTTCTGTATCGAGATTGTACTATTCGTTAACTAATGATGATACAGACAGGGTGACTGTGTCTCCTCACTCACGGTGTATCCAGAAGCGTACAGAGTCCTGCAACATCGCCAGGATGGGCATCTGATCTGGTATTCAACATCATCCTCTAAAGGCCAGACATCATGGCTTAGGAGACTTTCCCTCTAATGTAACATCAAATGCTATTGAGATCAGGGTGAGCTGGACTTTATAGAGCCAAGTGACCAGGTTGAGCTAGACTTTATACAGCCTAGTGATCAGGTTGAGCTAGACTTTATATAGCCTAGTGATCAGGTTGAGCTAGACTTTATACAGCCTAGTGATCAGGTTGAGCTAGACTTTATACAGCCAAGTGATCAGGTTGAGTTAGACTTTATACAGCCTAGTGATCAGGTTGAGCTAGACTTTATACAGCCTAGTGATCAGGTTGAGCTGGACTTTATACAGCCTAGTGATCAGTTTGAGCTACACTTTATACAGCCTAGTGATCAGGTTGAGTTAGACTTTATACAGCCTAGTGATCAGGTTGAGTTAGACTTTATACAGCCTAGTGATCAGGTTGAGCTAGACTTTATACAGCCTAGTGATCAGTTTGAGCTGGACTTTATACAGCCTAGTGATCAGTTTGAGCTACACTTTATACAGCCTAGTACTTCATTATCTCTTTATTGGTTCCCAGTCTATGTTTCCACCTCTATGATAAACATCTCCTCGTCAAAGGTTTGTCTCGAAGCGGTTTAATGTTGTAAGATAACTTGAGATGTGGTTACCAGAGTTGGAGTGGGCATCGAAGCTGCTCCACCCAAACTAATATTATGAATCAAAACGTCATTAAAGCCGTAGTTGTTGCAAGCGTCGTCGGTAAACATGTATGTCCCCGAGTGGCGCGTAGAGGGCTAGGCTAGTGAGATACTGGCCTAACACTGTTCCATCTACCTGTAACTAGGGGCAACAGGCGGGTCAGTTGAAAAGAACCGATTTGCCAAACGGTAAATCTACAGATTTACCGATCTAAAGCCACGAAATAGAGTACATAATTCAGCACCAGATCAAGTTAAACATTGAAGCTGAATCGTCGAATTCACTGAAACATGTTGACTAAAGAGCCCAGATCTAGTGGGTAAATATTATGTTCAAGACCTGGGAAAAAAGATCTACTCGATCCAGGGCTTTGGGTCGGTATTGCTGTTATGACAGGTGCCTGTTACCTCATTCATTAAAGCGCTGGTGCTCCAATTAATCAATAACTCGCGAGTTCGAACCTCTTCTAATCTAACCTCCCTTCATTTTCCTTTTTGAAAACATTTATACATTCACGTATGGGATGAGGTTGGTTAGACTGAGTGATAGATGGTTCAGTCTCTACTAACTGCAGCTCCACATGAGCCACGATGGACAATTAGTAGGATAGCTTAATCAAATCGCATTTAGTTTACGTCATTAACAACATAACTAATAGCAGACACAAATTCCTATTCGGCCATAAAGTCTGACTGATAGTCGGATGTACTCTGATGTGCCCTAGTTTTCCGCCACAACTGTACTGATATTGCAACTTGAAAATATTGCCCAGCTTTTTGGAAATTCATTTCATCTCTCTCTCTCTCTCTCTCTCTCTCTCTCTCTCTCTCTCTCTCTCTCTCTCTCTCTTGGAATACGCTTCCCTCTGCAGTGGGAAATAAAAGCCATCAGTCAACATTTAGTGGAAATTTTGCGTCGATATCTACCAAGAATGACAGTGGGTCAAGGGGAGTCTTGGCCGTCCACTAGAAAGCCTGGTACGCTGGTATCTCCAACAACGTCATCATCACAACAAGACCAACAGTGATGATAGATAGGTGTCCGTTCTCGAGGAGGAGGAGGAGGGGATCTTGCTTCTGGCTCAAAAGGAGTCAATCGTTTCCCTGATGCTGCGTGGAGCGCAGCTGTGAATTTCCAGGACACCAATAAAAGATGGCTCATGGAAATCCAGTAAATGCGCTACATTTTGTAGCAGGGAAAGGATGGACTCCACTCAAGCGATCTCTTATTTTTCTTTTGACGAGACTTTAATTCAAAGAACGAAGAATACAACCTTACGAGAGGTAAATATTCAAGTGTGGCGTGACTTCAAATAGACAAAGTTCGGTAACACGTATCTACTAAACATATACACATACACTATGTATATATATATATATATATATATATATATATATATATATATATATATATATATATATATATATATAAAACAATTCTACAGACGAAAATTCAATATATCACCAGTTGTTCACAATGCTGAAAGCTAAAACGAAACTCTTGCACATCCTTATAATTTGATCTTTAACCTTTCACATATCCAGGTAGGCCTTGCTCCTCGCCTTCAGCCTGGTTATTAAGTCTGTTGAAAACATCAGTCATGGTTTTTTTTATTCTTTACGAATGATTTTGCTTACTGCCCACCGGCTATGATAGAGACAGCTCTATGAAGCACGCTAGCTTTCAAAGGTGGTAACTTGATGGGGACTTTAACTGAACGATAACTGATGAATAGACTCGTTCTTAATGATATGATTACCAATGGTTACGTAACCAATAAACACATCCACCTGCTGGAGCAATGTTACTGAACCATCATTGTCTACGGAAAGTATACACGTCCATAAACAGGTGTACACACAACCCCAAGTCATAGTAATATTTGATGAAGCAATTTCAGTATCCAACAGTTCCCTGCGCTGCCATGAACGACTCACAAACATATCATGTCGCTGGGGAGGTTCGCAATAAACTTGCACCGGAAGTATAAACCGCCCTGTATGTGGGGTGTCTGGGAGAAGGGAATGGTCGCTGGGAAATGGTGGTGGTAGGGGAGTCAACGGATGCTGGGGAAAGAGTCTTTTTAAGCTTGCCGGGAGGGTAGGAAGAGAAGGGAGAAAGAGAAGAGAGTAGGAACAGAGAGAGTAGGGAAGTATGTACGCGACTGTAGAGTGAGGAGGAGGAGGAGGAGTTAGAGGCGTCAGTACCCGGAAGAGAGAGTAGGGCGAGTGTAAGCGGAGTCTGGCGTGGTGTGTGGCGCAGCAGGGAGGAGCCTCTGGCTAGTTTCCTCCTCCTCCGCCTCCTCCTCCTCCGTCCTGCTTACAGTATAGTCTCCTGATTCAATGCCTCCAACTTGACCCTCATCTTTATCAGCTTCGATATTTCCTTTTCTCTTTTTACCTGCTCTTTTATTCTCTTTGTCTCTCTCATGTTAATAATCTTGTCTTTACCAGGTCCAAGACACTCACACTTTCTCTCTTGGACCGATCGCCTGTGACTAACTGAAGCTCATTCCTCATTCCTCAGATACGCTACAAGCTGAGCCCGGCCGTGGAACGCAGGAGGAAGTCCCTCCCTACCTACACCCAGAAACAGAAGCAGGAGAAGTTCTTCTTCAAGAGGCACTCCTGCAACGTATCCTAGGACGCAGGTCCCTCGCGTGTCTTCCCCCGTTCACCTTACACAGTCCGACCGTGAGCTGGTCACCCCACCCCACTTCCCCCTGCCTCCATGGAACTTCGTCCAGCTCCCTAACTGGATACATCTTTTGTTTGTAACTCCTACGTAGCGATCGCTTACCACACGGTACTAGCGCGTGTCTCTTCTCCCAGACCTAGCTCGCTTCTGTACATAGCTTCGTCCCTATGATAACCAACTATATATACCGACAGCGTCCTGTGATCATTGTGTATTTGCGCGCGTTTGGTGTCGTTTTTTTCTTTCGAGTTTTGTAAAAAATAGTCATACACCATTAATCATGATTAATCATATTCTTATCTGATTCGGATACAAAACGTGTCAAGTGTATTATAAAAGAAATGATTTTTGTAAATACAGTTTTGTTCTATGAGCTCATAGTGATGTAAGGTGCTTAAATTAGGTTGTAAGGTGAGACAGATTCAAGGAAAAGACAATTTCATAATCAGTTACAAAGGAGGAGTTTGTCTCCTGACCAATACGAGAGATTTTCCGATTCAGAAAATGAGACCCGAACTCAATTCGGGTCATGTATGTATATAGTGACCCAAAAAAGGACGTCCCATTATGTGGCATCTTCAGAGAAAATTGAGGTAAAGAAATATGACGAGTGAAACTGAACTCTTAGTGAATCTGAAACTGAGTGAACTCGAACTCTTGAGTGAAACTAAAATTTTTTAATCGGGAAATAAAAACTATGTGAAACTGAACTGGTGTGTAAACTCTACCGAAAAACGAAAACAAAAAACGGGCGAACAAAAATCAGAGAAGAAAAATAAACACGTGAATGAAAGCCAGGAACTAAAAAGATTCTTTTTCGTAATCTAGTGAAGCAAACTGAAAAAGGTATACGTAAACCAGTGAAGAAAAGTAAACTAAATGGTTGACTACTGGTACGTGGTGACGAGCCTGGATATTGAGAGAATTTTCTTTGGTCATAAATTTTCATAAAAAAGAAACTACGTAAACTTTGAAATGTGTTCGATTTTCTCGTCATCGAGACTGTAAAATATTCCCCAGATATGAATGACTTAAAATTGGACTCCAGCTACGAAGAAATGGAATCATTCAGATTAGACTCGTTCTGAGGTGGTGATCTTTCGTTTTGATGACAGTATAGAACTGAACCCTGATAGAGTGAGACTTAAATCAATAGAGTCAGAAAATCGAGCTCTAACAGACTCAAGATTGCCAGTTGAGGCAGTGGAGCCACATGGATTTTTCAATGATCAATTGCCATGTGGTTTAAAACCAGGAAAACCAAAAATGTATATATTTTCTTATCTTAAAATCCTTGAGAAGAACAATGCGTTCCTTGAATCTGATATCTTGGTAGGGAGCTCTGTATGGTCCTACCAGGTGAAGGATGAAAGATAAGATAAGATAAGGTTGTGAAGATGATGCTGTATAGATAGTTATTTAAGATAGAAATCTTCTAACTGTGTATAGTTTTATGTGCTTAGAATAAAAATCTGTTGAAAGTAGGAAGTTATATTTTCTTTGTCCCTACATCTTCAAAGGAAGGATGATGTCTTAAATCTACTTCGCATGGGCTGACATGCAAGATCCCACATACACTGTGCGCGCGCGAGCGTGTATGTGTGTGTGTGTGTGTGTGTGTGTGTGTGTGTGTGTGTGGGTGGGTGTAACTTCGGTTCTGCTTACTATGGGCTTCACGCCACCGCATATCGAAGTCGAAGTGACTTCGCAAAGTTGAGTCCCTTCATCCCCAAGACCTCCTGACTCTCCTCTCCCGTAGCAATATAATAATAAGGGACAAAACACATCACTGATACTTTCCTCAAGCTTACGTAACCACCTAAGTCTCCACCACACACTTGAAAGTGATAATCATAACATTACTTGTCTTGCTGTAAATTTAAGGACTATAAATCTAGAGGCGAAGTTGGGGAACATATTCTTCTAACGACTTACTGTAAAGAGGAATGGACATTCTGGAAACCTCTTGAACGACAAGATCAGATCGTGTGGAGGTTAAAGCCTTGGTTCAGACCCGCGTCATCTATTATGCTCTTCCAGTCCATCAAGATCTGCTCCAGGAAACGCAACATCCTCAGCTGCCAGACGGCTGCAGTATCCTGGGCGATGCTTCTCATCCCTGACCTCACCCCAGCAACCCTCCGGTATACCAGAGTTTCCACCCCTCCTGCTTGACATGATCGTCTTTATCTCCTAACTTCTCTTTTGTTGTCTGGAAATGGCAAACTCTCCTTCCTGACGTGTTGACCACTAGTACTTTCATAGCTCCTTCCCGAACAGTTCCCCCTGTCCCCTACAGGCCCCACATCAGCAGGCCCCACGACTCCAGGCCTCACACCAAATCCTATGCCAGAAGTCCCCCCTCATTAGCATTTCCCATAACTGCAACAAGCAGTTCCCACATTAGCAATTTCTACACCAGCAATTTCATTACTAGCAGTCCTCACCAGCAGTCCCCATACCAATAGACCAGACACCAACACTTTCCACACCAGCAGTTCCTACGTCAGTAGTCCCCATATCAGCTGCAGTTCTAAACGTGCAGTCCCACACTAGCAGCCCCAGGTCTGCAGCACCACACGAACAACACCCACCTCTCTTACCAGCAGTTCCACAGAGCCAGTCTCACTGACCACACTCCAGCCAGAAGCCCCACTTTAATACCCTCCTACACCAGCCACCATCTCCCACATCAGATGCTCCCACACTAGCAAGCACCATAAACAAAAACTTTCCTCCAGAAAAAATCTTCAGCCCCCACTTCAGGGGGCCACCTACTATAACTCCTCCTTTCCCTCCATCCAAGCAAGAACCTCCAGCCCAGCCAAGGAAACTCCCTCACCAGCATTTCCTAAAATTTTGAGTAAACTTTTCTTCTCTGCCCCCGTCTTCGCAAATCAGCTTACAGTGACTTTCCGGGAGAAGTTTTGTATCTAATCCGGTCTCCCTTTGCCTCACAATCTGGTACCGTATTTACCCTCAAAGACACCACGAATCTCTCACCACAGCTAGAATGGTTCTATAACCTTTAAGTTCTCCCTGTGTGTATCATCATCTGATAATCATCTCTTCACAGTCTTGTTCTCTGAGAGAGTAATTTCTCAGCAACAGCAACTTCCAGCCATAGCTCAGAGTACAATAATGTCCCAAGTAAAGCACGAAGGACATTTCCCGCGCCCAGCTCCATTTCAATGACATGCTATGAGCACGTCTGGCAGCGTGCTTTCCCTCCGAGAAAAATCTTGTTAATTAGCTCCCAAGTTTCTAATTGCGCTACCAATTCCCATTTAATTACTATAATCATAGACCAATTTACCAACTCAAAGAGAAAATTTGCTTCCCTTTCATATCCGCAAAGAAAGAGGAATTTCGCATCTGGCGATGATAACGTGAAATCATTATACATATTTACAGTAATGTTAAAAAAGTGGAACTGGGGGAATGTGAGCATGTCGTAAGACGCAGTCGAACACAAACAAGAATATACAGGACGATCACAACACTGGAGGGGAAAAGGATACAGTCTCTTCGAGAAGGATCCTCTTGCTGCAAAGGAATCCTATCTCTTTTTTTCCCGCTCGAAGCTGCAGGAGTAATCATCCTCCCGCCCCAAATCAACCTCAAGTATAGACACTGCAAAGTACGAGGGGTAGGTGATGAGAATGAGCTCGAGAAAGGAATCTAAAGGAATCTAATCCCCGAATGTAATTAGATTAGGAAGAATTATATGCTTTTTTTTTCGACAGGAATGACAGATTTAGTAGGCGAGGGTCTGAAAAAGAAAGAAAATCTCGTCTCTTATTACTTGGAAAAATGATTATATGTTGATGTCTGGCTTCTGACACAGGGAAAGTGAAACACGGGGAAAAAATCCCCACGCCATTTCAGGCGTTTTGGGTTAGAAAAAAAAAAAAATCGGCGGAGATTTATGAAATGAATTGCGTGCGTTGATAGTTGACTAGAAATTCGTGATGGTAATTCCACTGGATAGTCCACACACACGTCACAAGGCTTCATAACTCTCATGATGTTTCGTGTTTCCTCTGGTGCACGGTGGCCGCACACCTGGTGCATGTGGATACTGTCTTGTCATCCTTGCCAGGCGTGGATAATAAGGTCTTCTCAGCCCTGCCAGGCGTGGATACTAAGATCTTTCTTGTCAGCCCTGCCAGGCGTGGATACTGAGGTCTTGTCAGCCCTGCCAGACGTGGATACTGAGGTCTTGTCAGCCCTGCCAGGCGTGGATACTGAGGTCTTGTCAGCCCTGCCAGGCGTGGATACTGAGGTCTTTCTTGTCAGCCCTGCCGGGCGTGGATACTGGGGTCTTTCTTGTCAGCCCTGCCAGGCGTGGATACTGGGGTCTTTCTTGTCAGCCCTGCCAGGCGTGGATAGTAAGGTCTTCTCAACTCTGCCAGGCGTGGATACTGAGGTCTTTCTTATCAGCCCTGCCAGGCGTGGATACTGCAGATCTCTCAGCCCTGCAAGACGCGGGCTACTGAAGCCTTGTCGGCTGTGCTAGGATCGATTCAGGCCAGCGAGATAATGATGAAACTCACGCAACTCCGGTGCAGTTCTCCCCCTCTTGTAATATGCTCTTTAGGTCTGTAAACACAGTAAAATGTCCTCACAACCTTGGCCCTTCAGCTAGCCAACCAGGTAGAGAGAAGGCGCTCCCTGTGTGCCCTGTTCACTTCTTCTTCTTGACCACCAGTTCATCCAGAGCAAATGATTATTCGATGGGTCAACAGTGAAGAAGATAAGAGTCTTATCAGAGACACTTCTTTCAAATAAAATGATCGACTCTACATACAAGTGGGTTCACCTAGGCTCCAGTAAAATAAGGAAAAAAATTAAAATAAATCCAGCTTATGTCCGCCAGGCTCAGGGGGGGAAAAAGGATGTAAAAAAAATCCAATTTACTTCCGCCTTTGTGTGGAGAGGTAAAGGTCGGGGCTCACATACAACTGTTGATAATAGAGGGGATGGCTGACTACGTCTGGCTGCTGGACTACTTGCTAAACAGGTCAATAACCAGAGGACGTTTCTGGACTGTGATATGACTGGATATTACTCTTTTATACATTTCTACCGTTGCCTATCCTTACATTATAGAACTTACTATATATGTATCGGGCATGTGAAGTGTCTGGGGTAAACCACGGATGTGGGGCCTGGATGTGGAAAGGGAGCTGTGGTTTCAGTGCATTACACATGACAGCTAGAGACTGAGTGTGAACGAATGTGGCCTTTGTTGTCTTTTCCTAGCGCTACCTCGCGCCATTTCATGTGTGGCGGGGTGGCGACGGAAATAGATGAAGGCAGTAAGCATGAATATGTACATGTGTATATATGTATATGTCTGTATGTATATTTATACGTTGAAATGTATAGGTATATATATGTGCATGTGTGGGCGATTATGTATATACATGTGTATGTGGGCGAGATGGAGTGTATGCGGAGAAGGAGATGGAGTGAGTATTTTGAAGGTGTGTTGAATGTGTTTGATAACAGAGTGGCAGATATTGGGTGTTTTGGTCGAGGTGGTGTGCAAAGTGAGAGGGCTAGGGAGAATGATTTGGTAAACAAAGAAGAGGTAGTAAAAGCTTTGCGGAAGATGAAAGCCGGCAAAGCAGTGAGTTTTGATGGTAGTGCAGTGGAATTTATCAAAAAAGTGGGTGACTGTATTGTTGACTGGTTGGTAAAGTTATTTAATGTATGTATGACTCATGGTGAGGTGCCTGAGGATTGGCGGAATGCTTGCATAGTGCCATTGTACAAAGGCAAAAGGGATAAAAGTGAGTGCTCAAATTACAGAGGCATACGTTTGTTGAGTATTCCTGGGAAATTATATGGGAGGGCATTGATTGAGAGGGTGAAGGCATGTATAGAGCATCAGATTGGGGAAGAGCAGTGTGGTTTCAGAAGTGGTAGAGGATGTGTGGATCAGGTGTTTGCTTTGAAGTATGCATGTGAGAAATACTTAGAAAAGCAAATGTATTTGTATGTAGCATTTATGGATCTGGAGAAGGCATATGATAGAGTTGATAGAGATGCTCTGTGGAAGGTATTAAGAATATATATTAATATATTAATATATTAATATTAATATTAATATTAATAATAGTAATATCAATAATACTAATAATATTAATATTAATATTAATATTAATATTAATAATATTAATATCAATATATTAATATATTAAGAATATATTGCGGCGTGGGTGCGCGATGTCTCCATGTTTTTTTAATTTGTTTATGGATGGCGTTGTTAGGGAGGTGAATGCAAGAGTTTTGGAAAGAGGGGCAAGTATGCAGTCTGTTGTGGATGAGAGAGCTTGGGAAGTGAGTCAGTTGTTGTTCGCTGATGATACAGCGCTGGTGGCTGATTCGGGTGAGAAACTGCAGAAGCTGGTGACTGAGTTTGGTAAAGTGTGTGAAAGAAGAAAGCTGAGAGAATGTGAATAACAGCAAGGTTATTAGTTACAGTAGGGTTGAGGGACAAGTCAACTGGGAGGAAGGTAAGTTTGAATGGAGAAAAACTGGAGGAAGTAAAGAGTTTTAGATATCTGGGAGTGGATTTGGCAGAGGATGGACCCATGGAAGCGGAAGTGAATCACAGGGTGGGGGTGGGGGCGAAAGTTCTGGGAGCGTTGAGAAATGTGTGGAAGTCGAGAACCTTATCTTGGAGAGCAAAAATGGGTATGTTTGAAGGAGCAGTGGTTCCAACAATGTTATATGGTTGCGAGGCGTGGGCTATGGATAGAGTTGTGCGGAGGAGGGTGGATGTGTTGGAAATGAGATGTTTGAGGACAATATGTGGTGTAAGGTGGTTTGATCGACTAAGTAATGAATAGGTAAGAGATGCATGGTAATAAAAGGTGTGGTTGAGAGAGCAGAAGAGGGTGTTTTGAAATGGTTTGGCCACATGGAGAGAATGACTGAGGAAAGATTGACAAAGAGGATATACGTGTCAGAGGTGGAGGAAACGAGAAGTGAGAGATCAAATTAGAGGTGGAAAGATGGAATGAAAAAGATTTTGAGTGATTGGGTCCTGAATATGCAGGAGGGCGAAAGGCGTGCAAGGAATAGAGTGAATTGGAACGATGTGGTATACCGGGGTCGACGTGCTGTCAATGGATTGAACCAGGGCATGTGAAACGTCTGAGGTAAACCATGGAAAGTTTTGTGGGTCCTGGATGTGGAAAGGGAGCTGTGGTTTCGGTGCATTATTACATGACAGCTAGAGACTGAGTGTGAACGAATGGGGCCTTTGTTGTCTTTTCCTAGCGCTACCTCGCGCACATGCTGGGGGAGGGGGTTGTCATTTCATGTGTGGCGGGGTGGCAACGGGAATTGATAAGGGCAGACAGTATGAATTATGTACATGAGTATATATGTATATGTCTGTGTGTGTATGTATATGTATACGTTGAGTTGTATAGGTATATGTGCGTGTGTGGACGTGTATTTATATACATGTGTATGTGGGTGGGTTGGGCCATTCTTTCGTCTGTTTCCTTGTGCTACCTCGCTAACGCGGAAGACAGCGACAAAGTATAATATATATATATGTATATATATATATATATATATATATATATATATATATATATATATATATATATATATACACATATTTGATATTGCAGTGTTACCCAGGAATTCTCTCAAGAAGCTGCGCTATAACCAGTAGCAGGAAAATGTGAATTCCTTAGAAATGAGAAGTTCTTTGATGACACGGTGCTCCCAGTGATATAGCCTTGCTGAGGGTGACTTTCTACCCGCGTTGTATAATCTTGAGCAGTCACTGGTGCTCAATCTAGGATTGATCCCGTAGCAGTCAATGTGAGATCAATTTTAACTCAGCTCTCCAAAAGGACCGATTACACTAGACTGAGTGGCTACTTTGACTACTCTTACCATCGCAATCTCCAAGGCGGCACAAGGAGTTCATTGCTCTCTGTGTTACTTAGAACTTAGGTTAACGCCTCCTGGTAAGGTACACTGGCCCCTCCCACGAGTCTCGCGTTATCTGGGTAATGGATTGGATTGAGTTGGATTATAAAACTTGGGCTTGTAAGCCAAGCACTAGAGCTACTAAAACTAGTCAGTGCTCTTAATACAAATTAGAATATTCTATCTCAGAAATTCATTTCAATTACAAAGAAAAAATTATATATATATATATATATATATATATATATATATATATATATATATATATATATATATATACACATACACTCACAATGCACATACATAATATATAAATTGATAGAATCTGTTGAAAGTCTATATTGAAAATTCATTTGTACCAAAAATTCCATTATCCTGTTAATATGACGGGTGTCGCCAGGTAATTCAGTCATGGACCTTGCCATGTGATGAATTTGCCCTCCGCTCTCGATTAAAAAAGAACACATTGCATTAAAATGTGTTCTACTGTCAAATCGGATTGACAGGTGCGTCTATAGGGAACCTATCTTTCTTCGCCACTTGACTTCAAGTAGCTATGAGTAGGTCCACTTCGGAGCACTAGTCATGATGACACTTGCCCTTCGATTAGGGTAATCTGAGGATTGCCACTTTTTGATCACTGGTCTTATACCTTTTAGCTTTACTTATGGATTGGTTCCCGAAAATCGCTATATGGAATGCTAAGATTAGAAGACTGTAGTTGATCTATTGCTTCTTTAGCGGCTTTGTCTGCGTTTTTGTTTCCCTCTTTATCCCCATGCGCTGGAACCCAACCAAAATTTTACCTCGGTACGTCTCCTAGATTGCAGAAGGATCATCCAATCCTTCACTTCTTTGCCCCAAAGGATGAGTGGATATAAGCTGCTCTAAGGTGAACAAAACACGACTAGAATCGGTTCTTTGGGTAATGGATTCCCTCCCTGGCGTCTTCAGCAATAGCTGGTCTAAAATCGTCAGTTCCCCGGGGCTATATACATGACCATGTAATTCTCTCTTCGTCGTACCAGCTCAACAACTGATTACACTGACTCATTGTGCTCCTGCGCAGTCATCTACGAAGGCACCAGTCAGTCATCCACTCATGGTTATATGAATTTTTGGTCCTACAACGTCTTTTTGCATTGCAACCTTCAGAAATATTCAGTACATTGTACTTATATTCGAGTTTATCGCTATTTAATGATAACAATTGAATGAATTATGAACCAAGAGAATCAGACCCCATTACTGATTGCTTATAGTTGGACTCGAACTCTAAGTAATACTTCTATCACTGTCGTCACAGGTCGCGACAAAGGGATTATGAACGTTGGCAGATTTAATATCCCACCATAGTCGGGTTTTGAAAGGATCTTTCCAGCATAACTTCAAAGGGACGTCGTATGATGGAGGCTTAGATCCTGTGTGGTTCTGCTGGATTGCCCAATACTACCATTACAGCCATAGATGACCTGTAGCCTTCATCGCCTCTTATATCACGGCTTCACTCATCTTGCACAGAAGACGAGTCAAATGTCACGAAGTTCTTGTGACTTACCTGCCCACCTGATAGATCCCCCGAGGGTAGCTAGGATTATGTGAAAAGATGAATTTCATGAAGATAATTGACTGGTTCAAAGACACCCGTTTTCTGGACGACGTGTACCTCCGGAATAGCAATGGCCAGGTCAATCCATGTTAGCCACAGTCAAGGTCCTCTATCTCTGTCTGAACATTGTAGGTAATTGACTCTGAATATTTCCAATCGCACGTGATTATTGACTTAGATCCAGACAGCCGCCGGGAGGGTTAAGCAGTTTATTGGCTTAATTCTTGTAATTGCCTGAACACGTCGCTGCTGTTGCAAAGCCTGAATGGATTAAGGAATACAGAGGATTCCGTGTTTTTACCCTGCAATAGTTGCCTGATTCGGTTATGTGCAATGAATGCAATATATGTTGACAATTCTCTTTTCTTTATGCTCTATGTAACACTTTCTCGACACTTACACTTGAATTTTTCGTGGCTGTATTAAACTGATTCACTGCTGTGTTATGCTTGCTGATTCGCAGCTGTGTTATGCTCAGTGATTAACAGCTTCTTTATCTTCACAAAGATACTACATAAGGCTGTGTTATGCTCACTGACACAAAGCTGTGTTGTACGCACTAATGCACTGTTATACTACTGTGCTATGCTCACCTTTAACGCTATGTTACGCTCAGTGGTACATATGTCCTGTTAACAACTGGGCTAGGCTTACCTGACACATCTACTTCATATTCATCACAAGCGTTCTTTTGTTTACAACTCTCTCGTTCATTTCATTTTCTCCCTCGATTGTTGTGTGTTTATATTGGATATTTATCTTGTTTGCAGCTGAGCTACGTTTTTTGGATATCAATTTAATCTATAGCTGTGTTCTGTTTGTTGATCACCATTCTCTTCACCATCGCTACGATATGATCACCATTTTCTTCACCAGTACAACACTGCAGGATCAACATTATGTTTACTAATATTTTTGTTGATGTATCATAAGCTGCTGTATTAGGTTCAGATAATGTATTTTCTTTTCTTGTCTTCACTCGTTACATCACCAAGATTGCACACTGTTTATACTCTCCGTAATGCCTTTTCTTGACAACGTATATAATCAATGAATATTCGTTTTGTTAGCGAATATTTGTCTCAGCGAAGAGCACTCGATGTCATACTTGTACATCATGTTATATAGAAGTATTCAACTCGCCGACCTCTTAGTGGATTGGATTCTTTCTCCGATGGTCTTTTCATACTGATGTATTCGCTAACTCGTGTAAAGTCACAGAGCTTCGATCCCATCTCTTTTTTTTTTCACCACTTGATAACCAATTGTCTGTGTTATTGCTTTTGAGTTCGCCTTTAACCTATGACCATTTGATGTCGATATCATACGACTGTGAGACCTGAACCTCGACGGACAATGTTTGAGCGAATATAATTTCTTTTCTGATGTGAGAAATGAATTCTGAATAAATCGGTAGCTCAGAGGCGCCTATTTGAACATTAAGCCGCGTAGGGATTTTTATCTCAGTCCATATTTATATTGAGACTCCTGCAGGATGATGCAAAAGTCATAGCCTCTAGTGGAAAGGTATTCACGTCACTGCTATTGCTTTTTGTACAGGGTCTAGGTAAGCCACGGCTGTGGAACTGATTAAGACACGAGAGCATTGTCTTCTTGAGCACACAAGAGAAGGTTATACGCACCGAAGGTTTGGATACGAGTCAAATCAACAAAGTTGAGGGAAAGAAAAAACCTCCACTGGTTTCTCAATTGTTAGAAAAGTGATTGAACGATTTGGAAAGTTGAGAAGTCGACAGAGATAAATAAGTATCTTTTTGAGACTCGAATTTTTTTTTTTGGGAGAATAAACTCACAGATTGAGAGAAACTATGTATCCTACAGCTTGGGTCAACCTGTACATAAGACGTATTTTTCCTGAAAGTATTTTTGTTTGTCTATAAAAGTTGGAAAACTTTGTATTGCTTTCACAGAGACTTGTTGTAACGGGTGAATGTGTAGAGATTTGCCAAGACTATGCCTGATACTGGCTCTTGAAGATAACAGTCAATTGTTACGTGTGCCATTATTGACACGGGTCTGGTGTGTGTGTGTGTGTGTGTGTGTGTGTGTGTGTGTGTGTGTGTGTGTGTTCTCGTTATGTCATTGCTGCCACAGGTCGGCCCATCTGTGGCTGTGAGTGTAGTAAGTTCTTTTAGGTGAATGTGTGTGTGTGTGTGTCGAGCAAACATCTGAAATGGTGGAACATGGGAAGTCATCTGGACAGGAGATACTGCAAACTGACGTTGGTTTAATAACATCAACATCATCGGATAAGACGATCAGACGCAACCCTTTATCATTTGTTATTCCAGACAAACTCTGGTTTCAATGCCACACGTGGCCACACTGTTCGTCAGGCGAGAGATTAAATCTCCTTTCAGAAATGTCTCGTCTCTGGTCAGAGTGAGGCCGTTCGGATAAACGAGAAGCCTAAAGGTGAAGTGGCTATGATCTGTGGTCCTCTGGGACACCTTCAGGTAGACAGATAAGATAGCGAGGAGGCAAGTGATAAAGGTACCACATCTCTCAACAGGAAAAAGGGGATTGGTAATGTGTGCAGTCTGCGCGGACACACCTGAAGTCTGTGAGAGAAACTGCCATACCTGGACGGCATGAACGTACCACGAAAACCTGGTATACAAACAAGTTTTGAATAGAGGGATTAAGTTTTGAATACAGAGATTAGTGTGTGATCTACGCTGTAAGAGAGTTTTCCCCCCACACACAATTTCGATACGTCATTTCAGTTCGATTTCTTATGATCCGCTCAACAAATCTATACCAAAACATCTCAGACGTACATTATTCTTGGACTATGTTTGTGACAATTGACAGAGGTATATTCTAAGGTGCATCCAGAGTCATTTGTAAGGTTGTATGAAAACACATCCAGTATACAAGTTACATGGAACTACAGGAGAAATATTTCAGGAGCATCATATAGATTTAATTGATGATAGCTGCTGAGAAGAAATCTGAAACCTGTAGGTAAATGTATCAGATGTTAATTCAACAAGGAAACTGTGTTACCGAAAACTTGCATATCATTCGTAGAGGTTACTACGTACATGCTAGTGAGCGAGAGGCAATCTATATCCGGATGTATAGAAAAGTTTATGATCGACTTTGAAGCAGAATATAGATGATTAGGTGAAAGAATTTATAGTAAGTGAAAATTGACTAACTACCAGAGGTGGGATCGAGAGCAGTAGAAAAGGAAAACGTAGAAATTTGTTAAAGTTTAGTATGGGAGATTCTATTCCTCAAAGAGCATTTGACATAGGATTAAAAGACATATAAAGGAGACCTGAATGCTTTTTGTACTTGATCCAGCACCGTAAGTTAAGGGAGCGGCGTGCATTTATAGACGGGGATGATGTTACCCTACAATTCTACTTTTGGTTCATGATATACATCAATAACATTTAATGAAAAATATGTGAGTAATGGAAAATTAACACTCATTAATGGGTACAATGTTCTGTATGGAAATGACTCTTTACACACGAATGAGCTAAATAGAGGGATTGGATTTGGAGTGAAGAAGAAATAAAGAGACCATATCCAATATATGGAGTTGAAAACTCCCTTCTTCTCGAGTGTAATCCTCGTAAACTTGGTGCAGTGGTATTCGATCTTCTTGATTAATGACGTCTATTATAGATGCACATCTTAACGTTTCTGCACTGATTAACGCTGGGGTGATCAGTCTTCGCTTTTAATGACTGTAATTAAGGCAGACCCTCGGTGGATATTAGGGTGAAATTATATAGAGCGACAAAAGTTGAGGGGGAAATGGTATTCAATCCTCCAATCCTTTTCATGGTGGTGACCTTCGCCCGAGCGCCTGCTACCCCAGATAAACAGCGAGTGACAAGTTCCTCCAGTGTGACTGAACTTTGGAAATAAAGTTCCCGGCGGTTGATGGACGAAAAAGGAAAAAGCCTCTCTAAGGCCGAAGGAATTCGGGCGGAAAGAAAGGAGAGAGAGAGAGAGAGAGAGAGAGAGAGAGAGAGAGAGAGAGAGAGAGAGAGAGAGAGAGAGAGAGAGAGAGAGAGAGAGAGAGAGAGAGCATTGTTTAAATGACTTTTAAAACGCCGAGCAGTTTCGCTTGCAAATGTCGCATGTTGAATTTACAAGTAGATATGTAAATACCATATCTATTTTTTTTTTCCACTTGTAAAAGAAGAAAAAAAGAATATATAGGATTGCCAAGGACGCAGAACAAGTCTATCCCCCATACAGCCTATTGTAGCGGTCGAGTCACAATGTATCATACATCACGACCGTACGTTCTCTCGTACGTACTCAAGTGTAATAGATGTTCCGGAGAACCATACACTTGATTGGCAAACGATCATTAAAGCGTGCGAGGTTGACGCGACTGGGAAATAAAAGCAACACTAGTCCTTATATTCTTCCGACGCTGTTAATGTAATAAAAAAATAATCGATATTGCCGTCAATTGAACTTATTTTTGTGAAATCAGTAATTTCAAGGTCCCGAAGGCTACCACAGACGAGTAAATGTGAAGGAGTTAAAGCGAGTTCGAGTATTATTTTCTTATCTATATCGTATAATAAAAAGGATCCACCTTACTCTGCTATCTGTTGTTATAGTTTTTGA
>NC_092291.1:21785326-21845326 GCF_036320965.1 Panulirus ornatus
CTCACCCAACAACCCAGCTCACCCAACACGCAGATCAGCTAACCTGATAAATCAGAGTCTGACGCCTACTTTGACTATACAGAACGGGGTATAAGAACTCGATTCAAAAGTTTCGATATATCGAAGACGAAGCAAAGTATGGTTTTAAGTCGGCCCAAAAGCGATTTTGTATAAGAATACAGCTCATGTATTCGTCGTAGAGGAAGAAGAGGAAATATAAGTACTATGATGATTGATATATACGAACATAACACTACTCTTGGTATCAATTGTCTTAGAAGGTTCAGTCGGTTATTTACTGGCCACCTGCTGTACACATGAGGGGTCGAATGCCTCCTCCGCTGCTTCATCTTATATAAACTGTTTTTCTAAGATTGTGCAGCAGGTCCTTGACGTCATAGCCCCGCTTTGATGAGAAGTGTATCTCCTCGAAGCTTTTTACACAATGTGCGTTATAAAGTATTATTTTCTCACCCTCTCTCCCTTGTGTCTTCATACAGGGTGGTGAAGTTTAGGGAAACCCTTCGTGCACAGGATTCTAATATGCGTACTTTTATGTCTAATATACTGAGAAATGTGATCTGGTATAATTCCTGATTTTCGTTTCTGTCTGGCAATGGAAAATGTATTTAGAATCATGCATCTAGAATAATTCCCAATTTTATTTGCTGACGAATAGGAACGCTACGTTCAATGTTTCTTTAAACCTACTTCCTTTATGGGTCATCGGAATCTTGACCAGATCAGTGACTGATAACCCTCTATTGCCTGGTTTAGTTATTACCCGTTTGTGCACTAGGGGAAGTGGCTTTTCACTCCCGATGTCTCGCCACTTATCCTTGTTTATATGCCGGTATATTTCCAAAATTTCCAACGGTATTTGCATCAATATTCTCTTATGCCACGACCCACACATTTGTTGAGGAGGAGATGCTTTTCCACCGGTCCACGGCTCTGTTGATGAGGAGCTGATCCTCCACTAGTCCACAGTTCTGTTGATGAAGAGCTGCTCATCCACCGGTCCACACCTCTACAGACGAAGTGCTGCTTCTACACTAGTCAACAGCTCCGTTGATGAAGTGCTGCTCCTACACTAGTCAACAGCTCCGTTGATGAAGTGCTGCTCCTACACTAGTCAACAGTTCCGTTGATGAAGAGCTGCTCCTCCACTAGTCCACAGCTCTGTTGATGAAGAGCTGCTCTCCACTAGTCCACAGCTCCGTTGATGAAGAGCTGCTCCTCCACTAGTCCACAGCTCTGTTGATGAAGAGCTTTAGAGTTGCTTTCTCATGTCCCTTCGTACACTCCTCATCCCTAACCTGGTTATTGTCCTCGACTCTCTCTGTATTCATCAGGACGCCTCTGCTTTACTCTCCTTTCTTAGAGAGGTTTAAGAACTCATGACACTATTTCTGTCACCCAGCACGCGACTTAACCACGGACCATCAAATCATCCGGCACCTATGTCCTGCCCAGGGGACTTCCAAGTACTATTCCATTGTGCTTTTCATTCCAAAATTGCAGAAAACGAACGTTATTCTGACGTCTCGTACACCACCGTGGTTGGGATCCTGTGAGGCATTTCACCTCGATCCATCCTGATCCCACAGACTCGGGGTTTGCAGGGGTTATCCCCTGCTCCTATTGTAGGTTAATGACACCTTAATGACAGGTACTGAAACATATTCATGATGTGATTATAGAGATATATGACGCTGACGATGACACGACGAAAATATGATCGAAATTTACGTACAAATCAGAGACGATATTTTTCGACTATTTCTTTTTGAGTAAAACCATTTGAATATGTCTCTCTCTCTCTCTCTCTCTCTCTCTCTCTCTCTCTCTCTCTCTCTCTCTCTCTCTCTCTCTCTCTCGTGTGTGTGTGTGTGTGTGTGTGTGTGTGTGTGTGTGTGTGTGTGTGTGTGTGTGTGTGTGTGTGTGTGTGTGTGTGTGTGTCAAAGGCAATAGGAATTACCTGTGTATCAAATATTACACAAATATATCAATGAGAAACAAGAAATAGACTCTCTTTCCTTCCTGAAACACTTAACAATATTCTCACCACATCACTCGTGCCTCTTCCACTCTCCCTGAAATTAGCAGGAAAAGCTCGCTAATCAACGGAGGGAAACGACATCCTGCGTCTCTCCTGAACAATGAAACGGACCAATTCAGCGAGGAATACGAGGTCGCCAATTTCCCCGTCCAGCACGTTACGTTGGCAAGTAATGGCCCTGTGTGACCCAGTTGGGTTTCTAGGTCGACACTTTGGCTATTATCCCGATTTCACTCAATCAAAGCTCGACTTGTGTGGCGTGTCTGTGAGGAGGAGACTGACAAAAGAGGACACACACACACACACACACACACATGACCAGGGTGTGGGTGGCTTCTATAATCCTGCGACCTACACTCCGTGGGGAGGAATCCTGAGCTTGAGCAGCAGTTCAGGAGAGAGAGAGAGGTTTTAGACCATTGGTGGTTCATTGGATATGCTGCCTACCTTAAGTTCTCAAAAGCCCCGGTTCGAATCTTGGGCTGGTCAATGTTAAGATTGTTGAATATAGATGAATAAATACTTTGTGTATATGCGTATCAGTCATGCGATGGCTTTGTTTAGGGGATTCAATAGCCCGTGTCTTCTCAGCTAACTGAAGGGAAATATAAACACCATAACTGGAGGTTGTGGCAGATTTGAACAATTCATAGACGCATCAATCACATCATTTACGAATTCGTGTTATGAATTTGTGCGACGAAGAAAAAAAACAAAACAGAACTCCTCTGCAGGTCAAAGTGGTCTAATGTCTAGGATAAGGAAAGCTGTTGTGAACCTCCCTCACTCTCTGTCTGTCTGAAGATGCAGTAACAATATAGAATATTCAAGATTCCTCTATACACTCTCAGCACTAACGCACAAGTTCTTCAAAGGCAGTTTCACTGAATTAAGTGTCTGTATACGTGCTTTTTTTTTCAGTAGCTTGCCTTGATTGTGTGTGTGTGTCTGACATTCACACACAATATGGCTGTTTATTACGTCCCTGAGAATCTTTGGACATGATTCTACAGCGGAGCCATGACTGGGAACTCCAGTCGTTACTCTCATAGTTTGAAAATGATTTTAGATGGAGTCCCGGAAAATATACGAGGAATCATATATTACACTTGAAAACTCTTCATATAATAAAAAAAAACATGGAAGAAAAAACAGGGTAAAATGAATAACAAGTATGAAAATAATTAGGCGAGGGATTTAGAAATGAATTTAAAAAAAGGTGATGCATTAGAAAAATCCAACCCCTGGATACGTAGTATTTCACGCCACATCTGTCTTTTCCCCCCGTCACATCTGTCTGTTCCACCACGTCACATCTGTCTGTTCCCCCGTCACATCTGTCTGTTCCTCCCCCACGTCACATCTGTCTGTTCCTCCACGTCACATCTGTCTGTTCTTCCCCCACGTCACATCTGTCTGTTCCCCCACGTCACATCTGTCTGTTCCCCCACGTCATATCTGTCTGTTCTTCCATGTCACATCTGTCAGTTCCCTTGGAAAATTACTGGATATGGATGGCGTCGTTAGCGTGAACCAAATAAAAATAATGTGGCCAAAAGTTTCCGTCCAATACGTCCCAGGGATTCAATACTTTTTGCAACGTAGCTTGTGACCCAATCATCACGTCTTGAGATCAGAAAGTGTCAGTAAGACGAATTTGATGTGTGTGTGTGTGTGTGATTATTACTTACCGGTAATTGCCTATTTTTGCTCTATGGGGAAGGCGTTTTACACTTATGGAACCCCATATTTTGAGCCATGATTACCATCAATTTTTTTTTTACCTATGGATCTATTCTACAATCATCATTTTCCCATTCAATTTCCTCCATTCATCTACCACTCTATCATTTCTCTTGCTTAATTTCATGTTATGTCGTATGGTTGTTCTCTTCATACATCTTTCGAAGTTGCGATCACTGTCTGTGTCATAATCATGATTTAAAACCCTAAATGTAATCAAGTCACCCCTCACTCTTCTCTCCTCCATGAAGGGCAGATTTAAGGCCCGAAGCCTTTCCCTAAACTCGGCTCTCTTTATACTGATATTATTATTGTCTTCCTCAGGATCTCCTGTATTAGTTTCTTTTTGTTATGGTCATCAAACGTGAAGAGCATAGTCTAGTTTTTGCCTCATGCTCAAGATTTCCGTATCCATGAACATGAATACAGATATGCCAGGGGAAAGGTGATCTCTCGAACTATTCTCCTGAGGCAGAACTCTGTCGGTAGGTTGAGGACGATATCGACTCCCAAGTTACTCTCATACACGCACATTCCTGCAACTTATTCCTTGCTAGATGTTGATCATATCGAGGCGTTTCTTCGCTGTGACCCAACGTCAGTACTTTGACAGTTGCTCGGGTTGAATTTCATCATCAGTGAATCAAACGAACTTTGGAATCTGTCAAGGTTTCAGTGTACGTTGCTACAATCCTTCTAGCATTTTACCCCGCTCACCCGAAACACATTCAGGTACACTTGCGATCCTTTGGCCGGTCAGTCACATAAGATCGAGAAGAGGAATGGCCCCAGGACCACGTCCTGTGGCACCGCATCTCAAGCAGGCCGCTCCAGACATGTGTCGTCTGTTACTTTCCATTGAGCTGATCTTCTAGCAATCGAAGGCATCTCCTCCTCATTCCTTCCTGATGATCCAGTTTCTTGACCAGCTTCGTACGTGGTAGTGATCAATGCTCTCTGGCAGCCCAGATTACAGACAATACATTTAGCCTTATCTTCTATCATTCTAGCTAAAACAGAGTTCACTCTCCCGTGGATAACTGATAGGTTCGTTACGCAGGATCTCTTTTCCTGGCAATTGTGTTTGTCTCGTAGTTAGACAGTTTCTCTGCAGGAAGCCATCCACTTGTTTCCCCGATTATCTCTTCCAGCACCTTACATACTGCACTCATTAGGGAGACTGATGTCTGGTTGAGCGCCTCCCCCGCCGTCCAATCTCTTCTTACAAATGAGTATGACGTTTGCCCCTTTTCCACTCCCTCTGCACTATTCCCCTCTCTAGTGACGCGTTGCTCAACATATTAGTTGATTTGTCGAGTGGATCTGCACACATCATCAGTCCATTTGCAAGGAGTTTCAGCACGACCACGAGACCTACTGGTCAAGACTTCTTAACATTATGTTTATTATGTTCTTTAGAGATATTATCATGCCCTCCAGGACTATAACTTCCCTATCCCATCTCACAGGTGTTGGGGCTGTACTGTCCTCCATCATGAACACACTTCAGTATGTCAAGCAGTTCCTCGCGTATCATTATCCCATCCTCTTCAAAAGATACAAAATAACTATAATCTATAAAGCATGATATCATATTTCAAAGGCTATCTATCACAGTATCTGAGGTCTATACAACATGATACATAAAACGTGATACATAACAACGAGGAGTGAGGCTAAGGGCGCCATCTCTTGTCTCTCATAAAAATGTAGATATCAGGTTATAGGTAACGGGAGGTAGTCACATCACCGCCCACAACGAGCCCTGATAACAGAGCTGTTGTGTTTAATGAACCTTCAGCAGGTGTTATGTGACCCACCGTGGACGAGGCGCCTCCACGACCTCACCTGTACCACACCCTATACATTGACCTTTATGATAGCCAGTCCCAGCTGTAGCACACCCTAAACAGGGACCCATGACCGAACCCCTCACCTGCTGTACACCTCTGCACATACAAATGGCGGACGGATGGCATCTGATCACTCTTTAACAGCGGTAAGTTGGTACTGGCTCATCCACAGGAACTATACAGTACCTTCATCATTCACGAGTAAAGAATTCGGAATGTTGGTTGGTCATACAAGTTGCTCGACAACCCACAGACGGATGCTTACATAGGGAAGGTAAAGTTACTCAAGTGGACGTGTATAAGTGCAATCTTATCCTCTAGCTTCGAGTAGTGAATATGAAATGGCAATGGTATTATCATCATTATTAACATGAACATTAATTGTATGATTATCATCAGCACTATGAGTAATTTATCGTTATCATCTTTATCCTTATTATTATCCTCATCTTTATGAACGGTATTAACATTATCATCATTATCAGTAATCACTATTGTCATTTTCTTCGCTCGGCCTTGAACCTAACTCCGAAACCAGATAAAGCGTGAATGAAACCGAACTGATGTGGTTGATACATGTCACAGGACCGGAGGGTATATAAGGCCGGCGACTGCCTCATTCGGCCCATTCAACAGAAGCATCTCGTTGCGAAATGACCATCGCTTCTTGGGACAGGCTCACCCTGAGATGCACGCTGGCAAGGAACATCCTACCGCTACGAAGAGATTGATTCAACTAAATTCCTACCACGATTCCTTGACATCCTCTCATCTCCAAGATGAGGTGCCGATGGTTGGAAGTCTCCTAGGCTTCAACGTTCACATCATAACTACATTATCACGTCCCAGAGTAGCTCATGGTGATCACACGTTTGTGTACGTGACTGTGCTTACCGCACCTCGACTCTTTAGGCTTCCCTTTCCCCAACGCTGAATATGGCCGACTGTAACAGCACTTGACCGCACTGTATACCGATCTCTTATTTTGATTTCCTTTCGGAGAGATGACCGCTTCTCCTCCAGGGAAGAAGCAACCGTCTCTGCCTAAAGTATACCAGAGATCGTCATCGTGGAAATGGAGGCATGTATCACACCAGTCGCTCAGACAATCTCCTCCTCCTCCAGTTCATAGCTCACTCATTCCTGATCCAGGGTCATTTACAGAGGACCCGTCTCATCGAGTTTCCAGAGAGGGGCTTTGTGAGAGTCAACAGATATAAAACACACCGGATGTTTTGTTGGTAAGGAAGGAAGACATCAGGGAATAATGGTTGGTAACGTTATCACAATGAGTGTGTGTGGTATGAGGTCTGACTTCGGTTACCGTGGCGGTGGAATCCTCTGCATCTCAATATCTCGTTGAATAAAGTCTACAATGTGGTTTCCATGGTGAGAGAAATGACTCTCGGGTATTCCTCTTTCTTGGCTGGATGAAAACAATTTTCGTGTCACAAGTTTCGTATGAAATTGTGAAGAAATAGAATAAGAAAAATAGTTCTGGATCGCTCGCTTCCTTTTAAAAGTTTTTCATCCACAAATATTGGACATTATTTACCAAACTTGTAAATATATCTTTTTTATAGTGAAGCCAATAAGCTGCCGTCAACCCAGTTTTCTGTAGTGTGTTATTTACTTCCGGGTGTCGGGGAGCTGGTATGAGGTATGTCTTGGTATACAGGGGACACGAGTCATGTGACGGAGTCAACATGTGACGCGGACTGGAGCATGTGACGGGCTGGGATAGGTGCGGCAATGAGGCATGTGGCAGGCTGGGACTTATGACGGCCTGGGAAATGAGTTGAATGACAGGTCGGGGCAAGTGACGAGATGGAATACATGGGGCTCTATGGGGTATGTGTTAGGGGTCGAGAACTGGTGACGAACACTATCAAGTGATGTAGTGGAATAATCTCTGGGCAGGGAAGAAGGTCGGAAATGGAGGAAATCTACCAGAAGAACCTGTTGCAGGTTCAACAAGAGGGTCTCTTTAAGGTACCTTGACCCAGTGTTTATTTATTAACCTTTTGGGACATGACTAATGCCTTGTAGACAGACGTATACAAGACAGAACGCCGTCCATAACTCTTCTCATCCATGATTATCTAATGTATCCTGGTGGGTCGGAGAGAGGGTCAACCTTTGGCAAATAGTGTCAAAACCTACGAGACTTAAGTCGACAATATTGCTGAACGTAATACTGCTAAACTTTTATATACGATTGTAAGTGTGGAGGTCTGTGTTCCATCATGTGGCAGAAACCTCAAGAGCTGAGACTGTTAGAATGGCGAGGAGGTTTTCATATATGTTACTGGTGTACAGAACAATGTTGACTTCCTTCTTTATCAGTTGTATCCAATGTGGTCAGAGTCATTAAGAATTCAATGTACACTAACCCTCCAATGAAAGAGACGTGTCCCCTTGCGGTAATGCATACACTAGCTTATGTTTGAGAGAGAGAGAGAGAGAGAGAGAGAGAGAGAGAGAGAGAGAGAGAGAGAGAGAGAGAGAGAGAGAGAGAGAGAGAGAGAGATCATGGATGTCATGTAAATTTTAGTGGAACTGAACAGTGCTTACCCTCTATTTACACAGGGATTTTACTAATCCACATCCGTACCAGAAATGTTTAGGGAATTTTCATGGTAATTTCTTTAAGTATCATTGATAGATTTCACCAGATCACAGCCCATTAAGAGACTATGTATCCTAGAATATATATATATATATATATATATATATATATATATATATATATATATATATATATATATATATATATATTATCCCTGGGGATAGGGGAGAAAGAATACTTCCCACGTATTCCCTGCGTGTCGTAGAAGGCGACTAAAAGGGAAGGGAGCAGGTGGCTGGAAATCCTCCCCTCTCGTTTTTTTTTTTAATTTTCCAAAAGAAGGAACAGAGAGGGGGGCCAGGTGAGGATATTCCCTCTAAGGCCCAGTCCTCTGTTCTTAACGCTACCTCGCTAATGCGGGAAATGGCGAGTAGTATGAAAGAAAAGATATATATATATATATATATATATATATATATATATATATATATATATATATATATATATATATATATATATATATGATTGTGACGCGCTTAAGAGCATCTTATGAGGAGTGAACCCAACTTTTCGCCAAACCAACCCTCGATGGTTCTCGTCATAAGGGAGGTGATGTTAGTCCTATTGGTTTACATAATGATAATACAGCGGCCTTTGCGCTAATACTTAAACTGCTGGAGAGGATATACGCTTCTTTTGATGAGCGAGGCGTCAGTAAGGTGTTAAGCGTTGATAAGAGAGATTACACAATCAGGATCAATGAACAACTGAATGATAACCCTTTCGAACACAAAATTCATGGTCTTCGTGAACATTCTATTCATACAGGATGGAATTATAACCATTAGTGAAAGTATACATTAAGAATGATTATGAAGGAGAATGATTTACGAAGGAAAAACCTTGCGAGTTCGTAATGATATATTTATCTAACATAGCTTTAGGTTTATTGCTGTACTGTAATACTGTACTGTACTGCACTGTAATAATTATGCGTCCATGATAACTTAAATCTACGTACGCAGTTGTAAAAAAAAAAAATAAAGTTTCTGTGAAATATTTTGTGGCGGTTTCGTTTAGAATTTTCTTTTTGCAAATGAGATATTGTGAGCAGGTTACATAGAGAATTTGTCTTTTAAAAGACTTGAAGATTAAAACAATGATGATATAATCCTTTATCTCTGGATCAGGGGAATCTGATGTCTCTTGTTCATCACAGATATTACACATGTAATCCGGATCTCTGGGACATAATATGTCTGTACTGTGTTACGTATACAAGTAACCAGGGATATATTATGTCTGCGTTCCAGCTATCCGAGGCATATTACGTCTGCATTTTTGGTATCGTGGACATATTACATCTGCACTCCAACTACACGAGACATTTTACACCTACTCTCCAACGATCCAAGACAAAATATGTTTGCACACCAGCAATACGGGACATATTACGTCAGTCTGTAGTCAAGCCATCCGTGGCACTTTTATACCCATACAGGTGCGCTGGTGGTCGGGAAAAGAAGCATCTCTGAGACGAGATTTATCCATAGACGCCATAAATTCCTGGTTATCTATAGAGAGAGAGAGAGAGAGAGAGATAGAGATAGAGATAGAGAGAGAGAGAGAGGTGTCCGGATGACGTAATGCAAGGCTCGGACACCAGTGGAGTCTTCCAAAAAGGTTCCCATCTTTCTTGCCAGATTTTAAGCCAAAGGTCCGCTCATCCTTCTCCTCTCGGAAGCCAATATTGCCCCCCCCGAGTCAGCCGCTTATCCATCTGTTGATCAATATCCTGGAAGGTCTGGAGGTGCTCTCCACCTGGTGCCTCAAGAACCATCTGGAGGTGCTCTCCACCTGGTGCCTCAAGAACCTCGCCTAACAAGCTCTTTGACAGTGACGATCCTCAACGTGTAAGCACTTCAGAGGCTGGACCTTCTCTGCCTCTTGGATTGCCACAAGTTCCTCTCATGGTTCGTTCTAATGGCGTCGTTAACACAGTGTTATGCCTCTCATGTATTTTCTGGCTTCAGTCTCCCGTGACTTTAACTTTTCAAAGCATCTTTATCTTTTCTCGCTGGACGTAGAGTTCACAAACACTCCTGAACACTGTCATTAGAATAAATGCTTTCAATGTTATCAAAATTGGTAGAGAAAGCAGACGCTTCTCTTGTCAGTTTACCTTTAGGCACAGCATATCACACAGCCGAGAGTTGATAGGACAGTGTGGAGGGAGGATGAGCGAGTCTTGAAGGCCAGCCACTTGCTCCCATAGAAGCATAACTACGATATGCGAGTGGAAGGTTGTGAGTGTACACGAGAACCGTGGGATCTGATGACTGTACATGAATTGCCTTGCGAGGAAAATACATCCAGAAACTTTGTACTCACAGAAAGAATAACTTTCCATCTATGTAGAATTCCATCCATGTAGAATATATGGATATATATATATATATATATATATATATATATATATATATATATATATATATATATATATATATTACTCAAAGGTTGAAGGGCGGTGAAACAAGTATAAAACTCCCTTCCCTAGATGCGTGGCTGGTATACACACACACACACACACACACACACACACACACACACACAGACGGAATTACAATAACAAAACATTTCTTGGTGGCGACTGGATCAAGCACGAGACATATGGGCGACACTAACGTTAAAGGTCACTTTATATTCCACTTTCAGTCTTTTAAAGAAAAAAAGAGATTTCGGATGAAAAGTTTGTCCAAAAGAAATTTGCGTTTCATTTTCGTGAAAAATACGCGACCAGCGAGAGCAGAAATATGTGTCGAGTCTCAGTATTTTATAGACTTCATTTTTACGGCGAATGAACTGAAGAGATAGAAAGAAAACTATGATATAAAAATCTATGTAACAGTCTTTTTTTTGCCCGTGTGGGAGGCATGGATGTCATTGCCTTTGAGAATGTGTGTGGCTCAATATTTATCATCTATAATCTTTTTTTTCATCGTTCCATACGGTACAATACTGCAGAATTAAAACATAAATTGGACTTCCGCGTCCAGAACAATCAGTCTCCCTTTTTTTTTTTACAATAGAATTTGCTCTTTCAAATTCGAATGTTTCATTGTTGCTGGACACACAAACAGGAGGATATGTACTGGTGTCAACGTGACCAGATCATGAACAATAACAGTCTTATGCATTTCATTTTGAAATTCGAAATCCGTTTTGTGTTGGCTAAAACCAACTTACGTTTTGGGTAATTCATTGTAATAAGCGACCTTGAGCTTCATATATTCACGAATTTCTTGATCATTAAATGGTTTATCTCCACATTTCAATACTCCATTATTTTTCCAGTTCGATAGTTTTGTCAGTGTGGAAACAACGCCAGACACCAGCTGTGTCTAAATACCATTCTTAAGGATCCAGTTGTGCCTCGAGTTGTGTCTACCTCTTGAGATGTGCCATTGCTTTCCCAAAAGCTGTCGAGATGATCTGCAGTCAATGTCACGCAGTTGCTTTGCGGCTTCGTGGACTTCCATACAAGGAGAAACTATACCACAGTAGTAAATACACTTCGACAGAAGACTCTGAGTACGGCGGGACCGACTACAAGCTAGGCTTGAGGATCCAGTAGCGTCTCAGATGGCTTGTATCGTGTCCGGTGACATCATCAAGAGACTCAATGCCTCAAGTCGTGGTTCATCTCTTTAGTCTTTTGTTGAGTGACTGGATACCACACCATTATCTCGTCTCCTCATGTTCAGTGGTACTGTATCGTCTTCTTCCTCCATGGACATCTAGAGTAAAATGATCGTAGGTTTTGTTTATAGGCTCCCTTGCTCTCTCTCTCTCTCTCTCTCTCTCTCTCTCTCTCTCTCTCTCTGGAGAGAGAGAGAGAGTCTCTCCCTCTCTCAAAAAAGATCTGGCAGAAAATCGGTGAAGCAAAAGTTTATGATTGAATGGCACGAGAACGGTGGCTCGCCTCCAGTGGCAGGAGAGCGGCGCTCCTTCATCAGGTAATTACGAGAGCAATAGAGGAGGAGGAGGAGGAGGTGTCGTCTGGGAACGTAATTAGCGATACAGGAGTGGCATGGCGTTGGGGACATCTATTGTTCACCTCGCCATCCACATACGTCAGCTGTCCGAGACGTCCACTTTCGCAGTCAGCACCGACGATGGTAAATGCCAGTGAAAATTAGGTCGAGGAAATCGTCCAGCCAATGGCGACAGTTGTTACCACCTATGAAGGGTAGTTATGACGACTTCCGTGGGTGAAGGTCAACACAACTCGCGGGTCGAGACTATGACAACCACATGGATGCCCGTGGGAGTAAGTGGCACCACTAAAACCCACTAACGTGAGCACCATTGACACCACTAACACTCGATCCAGAAGGGTTGAAGTGAAAAGGTCATGGTCACTGCATCACCGTCATAGTCACTGTCTATGGTTACTATACCACTATCACAGTCACTGTCCATGGACACTATACCATCATCACAGTCACTGTCCATGGAAACTACCACCATCACAGTCACTATCCACGGACACTATACCACCATCACAGTCACTGTCTATGGACACTGTGCCACCATCACAGTCACCATCCACGGACACTGTGGCACCATCACAGTCACTATCCACGGACACTGTGCCACCATCACAGTCACTGTCCACGGACACTATACCACCATCACAGTCACTATCCACGGACACTATACCACCATCACAGTCACTGTCTATGGACACTGTGCCACCATCACAGTCACTATCCACGGACACTGTGCCACCATCACAGTCACTGTCCACGGACACTATACCACCATCACAGTCACTATCCACGGACACTATACCACCATCACAGTCACTGTCTATGGACACTGTGCCACCATCACAGTCACTATCCACGGACACTGTGCCACCATCACAGTCACCATCCACGGACACTGTGCCACCATCACAGTCACTGTCTATGGACACTGTGCCACCATCACAGTTACTACACAAGATCACTATAACACACTCACCGCTCCGATGGAGAGTACTCTCCTACCTTCTCCATAATTCGAGTCATTGTATAATGTTTCTACAAGATATAAATTGACGAGAATCAGAAAAGCAGACCACAAGCAGACTAACAAGACCCACAAGTGTTGCCTACAAGCAAAGCAGTAATGTGCATTACACACGGAATTCAGGCAGACTGACAGAGCTGTGTGCCTTCGCATTGAAATTGATGCCAATATTTCATTTCTTAAAACCAACTTCTTTTCTCAAGCTCTTCACCCAGCCACGCGTAGGTGCGCCCACTAATTTGCAGACAATAAATCCTTTGTGACGTTGGAAGCGGTTCTCTGGTCTTGAAGCCGTCCCTACCAAGACTCTTGCCTTCCTTTCATAGACTCAAAAGGAAAGAAAAAAACTATCGTAAACAATAATACTGGAGTTGTTTACATGTTTGCCTTATGAGGATAATTTGGAAATTAGTATGTATACAATGGTAAGTATTCAGCTTGATATCATAAGTTCCCCCCCCCCCCTCTCTCTCTCTCTCTCTCTCTCTCTCTCTCTCTCTCTCTCTCTCTCTCTCTCTCTCTCTCAGTACACGTACAAGTGCCATACATGCCCCCCGAGAGCGTGTAGTGGTCTTTCGAAAATTATCTACGTATCTTGAAGATCCTGAGGGCGTCCAAAGAATTTTCCGATGGGTGGTCATTACTATTTGAAGACGACGAGCTTAATGACCCTGACGGTCGGTCGTTAAGCCAGAAGCCCGAACTGAAGAACCAACCAATCGATCAAACCAGCCAATCAAAGCACAACGTTGATATTTACTGCTTCGAAATTCACACACAGACCTGCGAGCGTTTGCTTGATGAACCACCCGTCCGAGTTATTTTTGCTGCTCATAGTTTTAAAGCGATTTTTTTCCCCCTCTCTCTCTCTCAAACATCATTTATCATTATCGAACTAAAACTTAGACGAGTTCTGAGGTACGAAGTGAAAATACAAATAGGAGAAAAATGATAGAGGGCTATACAGTTTCTTACTGAGGGAAGACGTACATATTTTGAGAATTTGTTGAAATGACTATGTTTAGATTTGCTACGATGGATGAACTGCACATTTAGCTAAGGATACATAACGTGCGTTGATACGTGACCCACCTTCTCTCTAAGAGGATGACCCATGTATATTCTTCTGGCTAGTTTTTCAGGATCCTTTGATCACTGCTCCTTGGAGGGAATCAGCAGGGGAAGATGTTCGAGTAATATCGGTCTTTTAAATATGAATTTCATTCGTGTACATCGCAGTTGTGATGGTCTGTGTTAGTGAACAGGACCTCTGTAAATCAAGGAGCACTACCGTTGCATTAGGATGATGATTATCAAAGCCCCTCTGAGGTATTATGATATTCGTATCGTCTGTGGAAGATCGAAAAAAAACACCATCATCAAAGCTAGTTAACCAAAAATTCGTCAAATAACTTCCCTTTTTTCATCTCAGTTATTGCATTCTCTCTCCCATAAAATTCTGCAAGAGCTGAAGTCACCCAGCAGAAGAAAAGACTTCGATTCGTTTGGGATTCAGTTCCAGCCACATTAAGCATCACGCTATCTCTTTCCTAGTCTACATTTTGCTTGGCTCCGCCCGAAGTAACGCGCCTGTACAAAACGAATACAGACACGCTCTCGATATTTTCCGGATATTGTGCGTTATTAAATTTTTGTATTTTGCGAGTGGAGGATTCCTCGACTGAGTCCTTCTCAATGGCTTCAAATGCCAATATCTCGACCATCTGAACCCCTTTTCATGAGAGGGACGACAGGTGTTTCACGGTACGGTATTGCCATGGTTCATATCCCATGTTGTTGATCGTCATGTGTAGCTCTCGCATCCTTTTCTCAGGAGGAGGAGGGTTTTGGGGGTGTTTATCAGCGATTCCATCGGAAAACAAAAAGCACGACGATATCTCAAGTCTCTCGTGTCATCCCATAATTTTTCTTATGTGATCAGTAAGGCAGATTAGCCGCAGACCTGCCCCGTACCGTCTCCTGTATTGAAATGACTAGGATAGCAACTCCTTAAGAATCAGTCTGTGCGAGGCTTCGCAAAAGTGCCTGTTTAGGACGGGAACTTTGAACAATGTAATAGACTTTTCAGCTGATTATGGTGGAGTGCGATCCGGGGAAAGTACCAGGAATTGAAAAATACACGGATCCGCAGGCAACCTTCAGCGACTTGACTTTTACGTGCCATATTCGTGCTGTATCGAAGTTGAAGTGACGTTGATGATGTTGAAGAATTTTGGTTTATCGAGTTTTACAGAAAGTGGGTTTGGTGATGTCTCTCTCTCCTTAGCTAACGTGAACAATTCAGTATACGAACTACTGCCTTCGTGCTATCATCACGCACCTGCTCGCTGTTCCATACTCCCCAACCACACTTTTCGCACGCACCCAACGGCGGTATCACCTCTATACTCTTCACCATCATACTTAACCACACCCTGTGTTACACACTATCAACTTTTAAATCTAGGAAAGGTCCTCCGTGTTTGCTGTCTTGTCGAACAGTGTCACTTCTGTTCCTGTTGTCTGTCCACGCATGGTATACATCTCTCTCTCTCTCTACACCTCTTACTTCCTCAGAACCTCTCCACAAAACTTTCCATGGTTTATCCCAGACGCTTCACATGCCCTGGTTCAATCCATTGACAGCACGTCTACCCCCGGTATACCACATCGTTCCAATTCACCCTATTCCTTACACGCCTTCACCCTTCTGCATGTTCAGACCCCAATCGCTCAAAATCTTTCTCACCTCATCCTTCCACGTCCAATTTAGCCTCCCACTTCTCCTCGTTCCCTCCACCTCTGACACATATATCCTCTTTGTCAATCTTTCCTCACTCATTCTCTCAATGTGACCAAACCATTTCAAAACACCCTCTTCTGCTTTCTCAATCACATTTTTTATTACTACACATCTCTCTTACCCTTTCATTACTTACTCGATCAAACCACCTCACACCACATATTGTCCTCAAACATCTCATTTCCAACACATCCACCCTCCTCCGCACAACCTTATCTATAGCCCACGCCTCGCAACCATATAACATTGTTGGAACCACTATTCCTTCAAACATACCCATTTTTGCTTTCCGGGATAACGTTCTCGCCTTCCACACATTTTCAACGCTCCTAGAACCTTCGCCCCCTCCCCCACCCTGTGACTCACTTCCGCTTCAATGGTTACATCTGCTGCCAAATCTACTCCCAGATATCTAAAACACTTCACTTCCTCCAGTTTCTCTCCATTAAAACTTACCTCCTAGTTGACTTGTCCCTTAACCTTACTGTAAATGATAACCTTGTTCTTATTCACATTTACTCTCGGCTTTCTTCTTTCACACACTTTACCAAACTCAGTCACCAGCTTCTGCAGTGTCTCACCCGAATCAGCCACCAGCGCTGTATCATCAACGAACAACAACTGGCTCACTTCACAAGCCCTCTCATCCACAACAGACTGCATACTTGCCCCTCTCTCCAAACCTCTTGCATTCACCTCCCTAACAACTCCATCCATAAACAAATTAAACAGCCATAGAGACATCACGCACCCCTACCGCAAACCGACATTCACTAAGAACCAATCACTTTCCTCTCTTCCTACACGTACACATGCCTTACATCCTCGATAAAAACCTTTAACTGCTTCCAGCAACTTACCTCCCACACCATATAATCTTAATACCTTCCACAGAGCATCTCTATCAACTCTATCATATGCCTTCTCCAGATCCATAAGTGCTACATGCAAAACCATTTGCTTTTCTAAGTATTTCTCACATACATTCTTCTAAGCAAACACCTGATCCACACATCCTCTACCACTTCTGAAACCACACTGCTCCTCCCCAATGATGCTCTGTACATGCCTTCACCCTCTCAATCAATACCCTCCCATATAATTTACCAGGAATACTCAACAAACTTATTCCTCTGTAATTTGAGCACTCACTTTTATCCCCTTTGCCTTTGTACAATGGCACCATGCAAGCATTCGGCCAATCCTCAGGCACCTCACCATGAGTCATACATACATTAGATATCCTCACCAACCAGTCAACAACACAGTCACCTCTTTTTTTTGATATATATATATATATATATATATATATATATATATATATATATATATATATATATATATAAATTTATATATATATATAAATATATATATATATATATATATATATATATATATATATACATATATATACATTAGATATCTTCACCAACCAGTCTACAACACAGTCACCTCTTTTTTTGATATATATATATATATATATATATATATATATATATATATATATATATATATATATATATATATATATATATATATATATATTTTTTTTTTTTTTCTTTCAAACTATTCGCCATTTCCCGCATTAGCGAGGTAGCGTTAAGAACAGAGGACTGGGCCTTTGAGGGAATACCCTCACCTGGCCCAATTCTCTGTTCCTTCTATTGGAAAATTAAAAAAAAACGAGAGGGGAGGATTTCCAGCCCCCCGCTCCCTCCCCTTTTAGTCGCCTTCTACGACACGCAGGGAATACGTGGGAAGTATTCTTTCTCCCCTATCCCCAGATATATATATATATACATATATGACATGCCTCATCCCGTCACTTTTCCAGCCCGTCACATGCCTCGTGTCCCCCAATATGCCAAGACATACCTCGTACCATCTCGCCGACACCCGGAAGTAAATAACACACTACAGAAAACTGTGATGGTGGCAGCTTATTGGCTTCACTAAAAAAAAAAAGTTATTCAAAAATCTGGCAAAAAGAATGTACATAATTATTGTGGATGAGACTCAAAAGTAAACTATATTTCTTAATTCAAGTAGGATGAGAAGTCATACAATTTTTTTTTTTTTTTTTAAAGCCTTCGATTTCTCTTATGTTATAATTTTCTACGGCATCTATCCCTTTCCAGTGGCGATTTCAGTGGGATGATCGGAGGCTAAATCTCTCACCATGGGAACCACATCTGAAACTTTAATCAGCAATATACTCAGTGGTCCTTGATAGTATATAACCCGGCTGTTTAAAATGAGGGCCAAGTTGTCGCAGGTGTTTGGGGATGACCTGAGAAAGGACTTAGTTTCAAACGTCAGAGTTATGGCGGAGGAATCACACACCACAACGGCCCATCCTTCTATTACCATTGGTCAAACTGTTATCAGTGATGTAGCAGCTTGACCAGTGTTACCTAGCTAAAGGCAGGAGGACACAGGCAGCCAGTATACGGAGCAGAAATTTAAATATTTGAATCCATATATATAGGCTTTGTCAACGGCTTTTTGCCCCTTAAAAAATGGAAAGGTTTTGATTCCCCAGCTGAAGGGCACAAGGATGCGTGCACACCAGCGGTGCCTTGAGCACAAACGCGAACACAAGGGTGTGACCAGAGATGTTTGAGGGAGAGACTTTGTAGCTGTAGGATGCAACGGGCCTGGTGGTGCTGGAATAATCACAGACCTCCCTCCTGTTTAACGGAATTGTGACTAAATGTCTGGAGGTGTGACAGGGACCGAGTCAAGTTCTAGTTCTAATGAAAACAAGACTTTCCTTTCTGATACGAAACACTACTTAAATACTCGAAAGTCTGAACGGTAGCGCTACCCTTGATGGCTGCTGTCCACTTTCGTCATTTGTTCTCAGGAATGTGTGTTGAATAACGTTATATTCCGTAGACGAGAAGAGGTTTTGGGAGAAGCCAATACCCTACTATCTGAGCCTTCCCTCTGGCTGACTCCTGAAGACTATAATATTTACAGGAGGCCCAGGAAAGCATCCGAGTGTCTTAGGGTCTTTGATGCCCCTGACAATGGGGAAATTAATATAAAATAAAATTCCTTTTCACTAGATGTAACGCAGGAAACAAAGAAAAGGACTCATCCTTCAGACTTGTGGTGACTAAAATATCAGGAAATGTGATGGTCGGGGCCTCGGGGGATGTGATGAGAGATGACTTAGCAGGTGGCGAGTTTCGTGATGAGCTCATTTGCCAAACTTTCCAACAGTTCGACATTTTCCTCGCCAGGATTCATGTTTTTAACGGCCTCCCTGAATGCCAAAGCATCACTGGTGTCCCCGAGTCTTCGAGACAAAAGCCGTGCAATTCTCACAAGGCCCACGTGGTCCTGCCATTTGGGAAGACGGTCCAATTTGGTGTCGCCATTCAGACGCCGAGCGGACCCAAGATCTATGAGGGAAACCTGGACTTTTCCATCGACGGTCTTGTGGACCATGACGTTCCCCCCGTGAACATCTCTATGATAGAATCCTGCATTATGGAAGTCTCTAATGGCCTGGCATGCGTTGACGAAGGCCTGGACGCAGGACTGAGTGGACTCCTCCTCCGCGAGAAAGATTTTCATTCGCTTTCCGGGGCATAATTCCATTACCAGTGCCACTGAATCCTTAGTAATACCATACAGACGTGGTGCTCCTCCTGCTCCGGCCACATCGTGGAGAACCTGGGCCTCCTTCAGGATGTCGTGACAACCAGTTTTCAAAGCCTTTTTAAGCACAACTTTAAGTGTCTTATCCTCATTAAGACGGAGAATCGCGTGATGTACAACTCCCTGGACACCCCTCCCAATCTCGTCTTTCAGAGTGAGTCTCCTCCAGGAGATGCGCCTCATTTCGCTATGAGCTCCCATTGTGGAATGAGCAAAATGAGCCAGCCGCCGGCCTTATATACCCTCAGAGCTTGTCCGGAACGGATCAATCCAGTTTCTGCCGTATTCAATCCGGATTGATATTTTTATGGTATTTCAGCTGATCAAACCATATACATAAAGACAGCTTGGCTTAAGTACTAGTGACAATATCCCAGATGCTCAATAATAGGGGAGTAGAAGAAGGAAAGGAAAATACTTCTAGAAAAACGTTATCAAATTCACCCTATGACCAGTAATGCAAAGAACCAAAAAATTAACGAAATAGTTATAGGGTTCAAAAAGAGAAAAATCGTTTACTATAAGAATATGTGTACTGAAGAATATACTTTGTCTAGCGTAATGAAGATTAAGGTTATTGTGAATATGAGGGTGTAGTGAAGATCGTGTTGAACTTAGTTGTATATGACTGTAAGATTGTGAAGATGAGGGCGTAGTGAAGATTAAGGTTATTGTGAATATGAGGGGGGTAGTGAAGATCGTGTTGAACTTAGTTTTTTGAAGGTAAGGTTATTGTGAAGATACGATGGGAGATGAGGAGGTAATGACGATGAGGACATTTTTAGGGTAGGATATACTGAAATTAAGAATGTAATGAAGTCAGCAGGGAGGATTAGGATGTAGTGAGGATAAGGTGAAGAACAATGTAGTGAAGATGTAGTGAGGATGAGGTGAAGAACAATGTAGTAAAGATGTAGTGAGGATGAGGTGAAGAACAATGTAGTAAAGATGTAGTGAGGATGAGGTGAAGAACAATGTAGTGAAGATGTAGTGAGGATGAGGCGACGAATAATGTAGTGAGGATGAGGCGACGAATAATGTAGTGAGGATGAGGCGACGAATAATGTAGTGAAGGTGTAGTGAGGATGAGGTGAAGAACAATGTAATGATGATGTATTGAGGATGAGGTGAAGAACAATGTAGTGAAGATGTAGTGAAGATGAGGTGAAGAACAATGTAGTGAAGATAAGAACTTGGCTAATAGTACGTAGTAAAGATAAAACCTTCATGAAATGGATTGTGCAGTGAAGGGAGTACTTAAGGGCTAGTTTGGTGAAGATGACTGTAGTGAAGATAGTTACTTATGATGCATAACAGGCAATCTAATACAACTATATCGCACATACGTAGTAAGTTTAGTATGATCAAATGCTCATGTTGTATGCGCGTTGTATCCCTATCTGATGGCCAGGAAAGTCAGGTGGCCCGTGCGGATTTTTACGTCCTTGATATGACGTAACGACTTCGGCTGACCTACTTCCCTTGATCAGGACGTGAGCGTGTGTGTGTGTGTGTGTACTGCCAATATTATCTCTCTCTAAAGTTATCAAGCACGCAATAAACTGTGAAAAGGGAGAAGTATTTCTGTCGTTTTTTTTTTTTCTTTGCAGAGCAGAAAATGCTGTAGGTTTATGACGTCCCCAGGGTACAGAAAGAGAGGGACTGGTGAAACCTCATAGATTTTTTGTTAATTTTATGCTTTTATTAGTCTACTCAGCTGAGCAAGTGGCTTAAGTGCCATACAGAAATAGACTAAGTACTATGCTTAGCTAAGTTGAAGCACAAGAAATTTGAATGATAAAACTAGCCATATCTTATAGCAACGTTTCTAGAAGCAAAATATAATTCATCACGAAAAATACTGAAGTTAGAAGTGAATATAAAAGTTTTTTATTCATTACTTTTTTTCCAACTGTTGTCTCTGAATGGCGACGATGTCAACGATCCAAAATGTAAACAAACTCATCCAAGAGAGAGAGAGAGAGAGAGAGAGAGAGAGAGAGAGAGAGAGAGAGAGAGAGAGAGAGAGAGAGAGAGAGAGACGTGGATCTTTCGAAGAGCTACGATCACCACGCTACTATTAGAACACCATTTTTCTTCACAGTGTCCAGTCAAACCTCTATAAGGAGGAGAAACTAAAACTGAACTGAGGACCAGACGTTGTTATCAATGAATCTGGTGAAACAGAAGAAACTTATGCGTGATAAATTCTCTGATGGGGTTACTTCCAAAACGAAAGTGGAAACGTGGCAGAGCATTACACCGCAGATAAATGTTGCTTTCCCTGCCTTTCAAGAACTGTAGAACAGGTTCAAGAAGAGGTATCAACAATATATCCTTGCGAAAGAACAAGACTGCTTCTCGGAAGAGGCTCTTCTCTATATCAGGTAGGTAACTTATGAGACTATGCTCATTTTTAGGCGGCTTTAGAGTAACATTCCAGAGAGGACGACCTTATGAAGCAAAAATGGAAATAAGTTTCATGGCTTTCAATAGTCTTGATCTGCAATAGGGCAGACCTAAACTAAGCTGTTCGAAAAACGTATATAAGCTAGGCTAAGCTATTACCATACAATGCTTGTGCACGAATTTTGATCACTGTTTTTACAGGTTGTGGTCCACCCGATGATAAACCTTTGCTTGATCCTTTGTCAAATGCAGCAGCAGATATTCTTGTTGCTGATAGCCCGAGCATCATAGGAATTTCAGGGTTTAACTGCTACGATTGTGTGACTGAAGATGTTTTTAAGAGGATACCAGTAGGTTAGCATTCTATATCTTCTTTATCTATCATAAGTAACCATTTGCTGTGTTGAAATTTGTATGTACATGTAGATCTTTCCGTATGACTAGGCACAAATCTGAGTTTGGATGTCACTCTTAGGCTAATCATTTAGCTTCTTTTCTCAGTCTACAAATCTCCTTTTCCCTCCATGGCTTAGGTTAGGCTAGGCCAATTTTGGAATGTGGAAGCAGTTACGAGAGATATGAAACCTAATCCGATTCTTTTATAGCCTATGTGGAAATGAAAATGATATTGGCATTTTGTCTCACGTAAACATACAGCAAAGCGTTCCATCTAATTCGTAAGCTGATGTGGTAAACTATTCACAAATTATACGCAATGATGATGATGAACTACCATTTATCGCCAGTGCCACAACGATGCCCATCTTCGTTCACCACTACTATTGATATTTCTATCACCACTGATATTATAACGTCCATCATAAAAACGATGAATATCACTCAATTCCACCACTACTCCTATCATGTCTAACAATAGCACTGATCGTTTTCACCACTATTACTACCACTTATTCCCATCACTGTCATTACCATCACCACAATCATCAACCCTTTCCTCTACTAATGGCAAGTTGTATTCCGCTCTGTGACGACTGCGGTCCACAGTGTGGCAGGCTTTGGCCCACACTGTGGCAAGCTGTGGCCCACACCGTGACAGGCTGTGGCCCACACTGTAGCAAGCTATGGCCCACACTGTAGCAAGCTGTAGCCCACACTGTAGCAAGCTGTGGCCCACACTGTGGCAAGCTGTGGTCCACATTGTGGCAAGCTGTAGCCCACACTGTGGCAGGCTGTGACCCACACTGTGGCAGACTGTGGCCCACTTTGTCATACTTGTCATGAAATAAAAGGTGCTCCTAAAGCGTGGGACGCTGTTACCTTATGAGAACGATGGCAGTAGAGTCGAGTGTGTGCCCGCGTTCTTGGAAATCCGTAATTGTGAAAATGGGAATGAAAGTGATTAAGGATCCATTTTCTCGGAAGAAAGAACAGGGGAGCTGAAGATGGCCTGGAAAGTTTTGGTGAACTTAAAAAGTCTTTGCTTCATTTTTGCCGCGACGCTGAACTTAATTAGAATTTACCCGAGGAGTATGCGGAAATGGCATGAAAAACACATAATCGTCACACACACACACACACACACACACACACACACACACACACACGAGTAAAGCTTTACATGGTACGTACATATACAAGGTTAGGAAACGTGGTAACACTAGTGCTGCCGTATGACAATACGAAAATGGTAATAGGTTACCAGAGGTTATACTTGTGCCGATATGATCGTTAAAAATAACTTTTTTTCTGTTACTATGTTACATTATTCTCGCGAAGTACTGTACTTACTCCAGTATGCTGACATGGTCACTTAAATCATAATCACTTCAGCAGACTCAAATTATTTACGACTTCCCCTCCTGTACGTTACAGTATAACCCTGTGTCATTTTTTTCTTTCCTTGCATCTTCACTTTTTACCTCAGAGCATAACTAAGTCTGGTTGGAAGATTATCTATAAATGATGTTTGAGAGAGATAATAAAAAACAACTTACAGCTCCATGAGTCAAAAATAATTCTAATCAAAAGGTTCATCAGCCCAACACTCGTAGCTGTGTGTGTGAAGCTCGTACCTTCGTACCTCTGTGCTTGAAGCTCGTACCTCTGTGTTTTTTAAGCTCGTACCTCTGTGTGTTTAAAGCTCGTACCTCTGTGTGTGTAAAGCTCGTACCTCTGTGTGTGTAAAGCTCGTACCTCTGTGTGTGTAAAGCTCGTACCTCTGTGTGTGTAAAGCTCGTACCTCTGTGTGTGTAAAGCTCGTACCTCTGTGTGTTTTTAAAGCTCGTACCTCTGTGTGTGTAAAGCTCGTACCTCTGTGTGTGTAAAGCTCGTACCTCTGTGTGTTTAAAGCTCGTGCCTCTGTGTGTTTAAAGCTCGTACCTCTGTGTATGAATTTCAAGGTAGTAATTACTAGCGTTGTACTGTTGTTGGTTGGGCTTTGGCCCTTTCGTCTGCCAGGGTTCTTCAGGTCGTAAGGTCAAAGCCATGTCTAGCTCACGTAAAATCCTGAACACCTTCTTCAGGTTTCCCCGATAATTCCAAGACCTTAAGCACACTGGTTGCACTGGCGGCTCATGCACGTCTACTCAGAGTATGTGAACACTGGCGAGCATTGATGAAGGGGTATCCGAAAAAAAGAGGCAGCGCTAGTGCGTAGTACTGAGTTACGAAGAAGTTGTGCGAGTTAACGTGTGGTCAGACGTTATGTGTAAGATGGAGAGATTATATGTTCGTGGACTGGAAGCCAGCAGCCTGGGAGTAGGTGAGGAAGAACAACGAATGACATCTACCTGGGCCAGAGGAGTGAAACACGACAGCCAATGAAGTGCTGGCTCACTGCATAGCCATCACTGCTTCTCCCGACACCCAGGCGAGTAGGACAGAGAGAGAGAGAGAGAGAGAGAGAGAGAGAGAGAGAGAGAGAGAGAGAGAGAGAGAGAGCTTTCTCACAAGATCCATCTGAATAGTCATGACTGTACACAAATCACCGAGGCAGTATTATAGATCACACATGTGAACGGTCCCTTTATATTTCAGTGAGAGAAGATTTTTATGGTCGAGCCTTATGTAAAAGCCAGACAAGAGGCTTGGTAAGGAAGGCTTAATGACCCGAGAACCGCTTCCAACATCACAAGGGATTTTGTCTGCAAGTTAGCGGACGCCCTGCCTTGTACTTGGCTGGGTAAGGAGCTTAGCAAGAAAAGAATAATTACGTAACAAGAGAAATAAATGCATGTTTGAATGTGAAGGCACATAGCACTGTCTGAACACAAGAACAGAAACAGTGTGTTCACTACATCCCTGGAAGCTGGGATGTTGCTCTGTAAAGACAAAGCATTTGTGATGAATTGGAAGACTGGAAGAACACCTAAAGAAAAAAATGATAATGAAAGAACCTGGATGAAGATATAAGATAAAGAATGATGGAGATGATAAGAAACACGTTCTAGATGCAAGGAGCTCAAGTGTCAGATGAAGCTGGGAAGAGGAGGATGTTAAAGCCCCTGGCTTGTGTACAAACAAAGACGATAGAGAAAAGTCCATTCAACTGTCTAAGGCGACGAGGCCCTCACGCTACGAGGAGATCAGACGAAAGGAACTACATCGAGGCAAATAGCCTGTCCATCGGCCAATCACCAGGCGCTCAATTGCATTACCACCCTTGTCAATCGTCAGTTTACCTTGACACTGGTCACATATTCCACCGGACGCCGTCCGATATCCCATGAAAGTCAAATCGTGTTACTTTACAGGTAATCAAATTGCTGACACGTAATCGCATTGCCAACGGTTAATCGCATTGCTCTCGAGAAACCTGTGTTAAAGCAATCTCGATGATATCATCATCAGGAGGAGGAGGAGGAGGAGGAAGATCCTCCGTAGCCTCACCTCTGCTGAGTTATGATGTCTGTCGTCACGTGTCTCCCTACAAGATCTACCATTCGCTTCTGTTGGTTTTGTGTTACAGTATCTCATTCTCCATCTCTTCCCTTATAATGCATTCCTACCCTTCTATTCCTACATGCTGTGTTTACATTATATATATATATATATATATATATATATATATATATATATATATATATATATATATATATATATATATCTTTTCATACTATTCGCCATTTCCCGCGTTAGAGAGGTAGCGTTAAGAACAGAGGACTGGGGCTTTGAGGGAATATCCTCATCTGGCCCCCTTCTCTGTTCCCTTCTTTTGGAAAATTAAAAAAAAAAAAAAAACGAGAGGGAGGATTTCCAGCCACCCGCTTCCTCCCCTTTTAGTCGCATTCTACGACACGCAGGGAATACGTGGAAAGTATTCTTTCTCCTCTATCACTACTGGAGTGGGTGTTATCTGTCGCCCGGGATAATATCAGCTCCTTGAAGAGGGCAATATGACCCTTGAGAACGAAGGTGACACCACTGGTTACGATGGCGTGACCTTAACCCTTCAGATCCAGGTTGAAGAGGAGGCCACTATATCCACGAGTTGTACTGTCGTGCTTGAAGGATCGAACCGTCGTCCTCAAGGGTCGAACCGTCTATGATCACGAGTCGCATCGTCGCGCTCAAGGGTCGAACTCGTAATTGTTGCCGTTAGTATGGGATGTTGGGGTCGATTGTTAACACAGGTGTCGTCCCCCTTACGGTGGGCTGGGTTGACTCCATACATACATATGTACTAATTGTTGGCCTGATGTTGGTCTCTGTGGTGATAATGATGCTTGAGTTACTCGTGGTAGTGGAGTTAACTAGCGTCAGTGGCGCCACCTATTGCCATGGGTATCTCCACGGCATGTTATATTGTCTAGACCCGCCAGCAGTGGCGAGTCTCACCCACAGGAGATTCATAACTCTCCTCCACAGGCGGTGTTGACCCTCGCCACCGACGGGACCATTTTCTCGACCTACTTTACACCAGCATCTGCCATGATTGGTGATGACTACGACAGTGGATGTCTCTGACGGCTGACGTGGATGGCAAGGTGAACAATAGACGTCCCCGACGACCCGCCACTCCCGTATCGCTAATTACGTCCCCGAACACCTCCTCCTCCTGTGCCTCCTTCTCCTCCTGTTCATTCTCCTCCTCCTACTCGACCCTCCCACTTCTCCTCGACCCTCGTGATTACCAGATGGAGAAGCGTCGGTCTCTCGCCATTGGAGGAGAGCCGCTGCTCTCTTACCAGCCAATCAATCACAAACTTCTGCTGCAACGATTGTCTCCTGGACGTATTGTACCTGCCTGGAGAGCCTTTGGTGGAGAGATTCTCTCTCTCTCTCTCTCTCTCTCTCTCTCTCTCTCTCTCTCTCTCTCTCTCTCTCTCTCTCACACACACACACGAGAGTAAGGACTCCATCGAACAAAGCAAATATCGTTTACCGTGAATTTCCAGCGGGATTATGCAATATTTCCGAACGGGAAGAGAAGAGGCAAGTAGAGGATTGAATGATAGGCAAGACTGAGATAAGAAGCAAAGATTGGATAAAAGAATAGGCGAGGATGATAAGAAAGAATCAATGATAGGATAAAAGAAGAAGCAAGAATATGTACTACATATAGTTGCAATAGACATGTTCGTAATGGTACTAAAGATAAACATAACAAGCAGTAAAGTTGTAAGGCGGTGGAGTGCACGTAGTAGTGTTGCAAGGAGAGGTGGAAGTAAGCAGTATTGCTGCTGGGGCATGGGAGGTAAACGGTGTTGCAGGGAGATGAGAAGCAAGCTGCTGTGTTGCACTGATATAGGGAGGATGCAGTAGTGGTGTGGGAAGCTTGAAGGCAAGCAGTTATGATGCTGGAGTAGGGAAGCAATCGGCAGTGTTGTAAGGAAATGGAAAGCATGCATTTGTGACGCAAGGAGGTGGTGGAATGAGAGTGAAAGCCATTATGATGGAACGAAATAACATACACAGTACACTCGGTCATGTATATTGGTCAGGTGTTGATACCACAGCTGGTCTACCCTCCGTTTTGTCTGTAACCTTTGGACTCCTTAGTCAAAAAATGCCAATAATTCTACCGCTTTTCTCTCTATGTATCGTTTCAACCGACCCATCTCCTATCCGATAAACCTACTTCACTTCTTTCACTCCTGTGAAGCATCTCTAAAATGACACTTTGTTTTCGTAGCGTGTCAGTGTCTTCTCAGTCCCACATGCTCAATGTAGTCTTCACCTCGCCTACCTGTCGGTCTCCATAAGCCATATAGCGGAAGAGACGGCACAAGTGCTGGTCTTCCCAGTGCCAGCCCGTAAGCAACGTCACGTCCCTGACATTCGTTGTGCACAAAGAGAGAGGGATCAAAGGCAGCCTCTACCACTACAGGTTAGCCCTCTGAGGCTGCCGTACCGAGACGCCCAGGAGTACGTCTGTTTACCCTATGTTTTTGTTATTACAGGACTCTGTATTATGTAGTCTGTCCATCTCACAAAGCCAGAGACAACGCAGTAAGATGGGGGAGTACAGTACACAGGGTGATGGAACGGTTTTCTAATGGAAAGGGATTATGTATATACCAGCTCACCAGGTGGAGGCCGACCGCTACGTATTTCACCTCTGTGTTCAACGCTTCAGATGTGAGGTAATTAGAGCATCTCACATTTACTAAATCATTTTGGTGATCACCACATAAAAATTGTTGTATTCATGAGATTGAGAGAAAAAAAATCTGAAAATGAAAATGCCATTATTTCTAATGTATTGTTATACGATTATGACTGTGCCTATAACTATTAATTATTCCATAGCCAAACAAAACATTTTTCTCGACACTAATCTATTTTTTGTTTTCAATCTAAATTTCTCTCTGATTTCGTAAAATAGCGTAACCTTGATTTACAACCGTGTCTTTGAATAGCAATCATGGATGTAATTATTTGACCTTAATCATCATTAGTGTGGCTATCGAACTGACAAATTATCTCCTATCGCTATATGACTATAGCCTTGACGTATCTATACCATCATCGCCATGGCAACCAGCTAGGTCGTGAAGGTAGCAGTCAACACGATGCAACAGAGAGATTGCAAGTCAGTTGCATATTGATGGTTCAAACAACTTGACCTGATGTGAGGAGACTAACCCAGATGCGGCTCCAAGGAAGAGCCTGTGACAGTGTGACAGAAATGGCTCCAGTGATGCTCCAAAGGAGATTCTGTGACTGTGTGACGTGAAGCATTACTCCAATGCTGCTCCAAAGGAGATTCTATGACTGGGTGACGTGAAGCATTGCTCCAATGTTGCTCTAAAGGAGATTCTGTGACTGTGACGTGAAGCATTGCTCCAATGCTGCCCCAAAGGAGATTCTGTGACTGTGTGACGTGAAGCATTGCTCCAATGCTGCCCCAAAGGAGATTCTGTGACTGTGTGACGAAGCATTGCTCCAGTGCTGCTCCACAGGAGATTCTGTGACTGTGTGACGTGAAGCATTGCTCCACTGTTGCTTCATATGAACAGTCCTGTTCGTCAACCGTCAAACATAGCGTTACTCTAAGGGAACTCAACACGGCATCTTTTCCATTCATGTCACGAGGAAGGTCGATGCCGTTGTACAATAGATCAGTCAGCCGTTGCCAATCTAACGGAAGGTAAGTTGATCTGGGTGTACGAAAGGAAGCTCGGTCGACGAGAAACAAATCGCAAAGTTGGATTTCCGTTTCCCCTCGTACGAGCAACGCTAATAACTTACAGTTCACTAATGATGTGTTCGTTTCACGGATTCACGTAACTGACTTAAGAACTTAAATATTTCTAGACTGTAAAGAAAGAAATATAGCTTAGCATCAGACAATCCATAAATCCAGATATTATCCAACATGAAAATCATGATCGCTTACATTGAATTACTAAGAACGAGGTATATTTTTTTTCATCCTTTTCTGCAACAAGAAACATTTGTCAAATTCCAATAGGAAATGTCTAAGATCTGCGATTGCCGATGCAATGATCTCACTGACACGGGCAACATTCTCCGCTTCCAGCAACATTGAAAAATTTGATTTAGAAAGAATGAATTCTATTGGATGACTGATCGACTCTCCTGAATGCGGAAGTCCATTTCAGTTTTCCATTCTGGAATATTGTCGAGCATATACAACGGTCAAGAAAAAAGAAATGATCAAAAAAGATTGATCAATGTTAAATACATTTTCAAATGAAGTGGCATCCATGCCTAGGGTGGCTGTAAACAATACTTAAATTAAATCTTTATCTTTATAATCATTTTATAATTATCTTTACATTTCTTCGGTCTGTTCGTTGTTTGAAAATGGAGTCGTCGATAAAACACTGAGAATTTTTCACACATGTTTCTGCTCTCGCTGATTGCACGTAGTTCTGTGAAAATAACGAAACACGAATTTCTTTTTTGTTTTGTGACAGATCCGTCCGAGGTCATTTCAAAAGAATACAAGTGGAATATGAAGTGATCTGCGGCACAGGTGTTATCTCTATATCTCGTACTTGATTCAGGCGTAATCAAGAGACCATTTTGCAATTCCACCTGTGTGTGTGTGTGTGTGTGTGTGTGTGTGTTTTACTACGAGTGTCTTACTCCGTCTCTTGACCTTGTATATATGGATCAGATCTTTACTCCTGTGTATTCATACGCAATCCCTGCCCCTCAGTCTTAGCCATTTATATAAATGTATTCTGGGGATAAGGGAGAAAGAATACTTCCCACTTATTCCCCGAGTGTCGTGGAAGGCGACTAAAAGGGGAGGAAGCGGGGAGCTGGAAATCCTCCCCTCCAGTTTTACTTTTCCTAAAGAAGGAACAGAGAAGGGGACCAAGTGAGGAGCTTTCCCTCTAAGGCTCAGTCCCTTGTTCTTAACACTACTTCGCTGACACTGAAAATGGTGATGCATTTCCGTTCCCAGAGGTTAAAATCCACTACATCTCACGTACCCAACCCGTCACAGCTCCCAGATCGTCACCCTGTCACATGCCTCAGCCCGTCACATGCTCCAGTCCGCGTCACATGTTGACCCCGTCACATACCTCATACCAGCTCGTCGACACCCGGAAGTAAATAACACTACAAAAACCTGTGATGGTGGTAGCTTATTGGCTTCACTAAGAAAAAAGTTATTCAAAAGTCTGGCAAAAAAAAAAAAAAAATGTACATAATTTTTGTGGATGAGACTCAAAAGGAAATTAGATTTTTTAATTTAAGGAGGAGGAGAAGTTATACAACCTTTTTTTTTTTTTTTTAAAGCCTTCGATTTCACTTTTATGTTATAATTTTCTATGGCATCTATCCCTTTCCAGTGGTGATTTCAGTGGAATGATCGGAAGCTAAATCTCTCACCATGGGAACCACATCTGAAACTTTAATCAGCAATATACTCAGTGGTGCGGAAGACGCCAACACCATGGTAACGGAAGCCACTAGGTTTGTTTACCGTTGTCGTCCCCTTTCTTCTATCGAAGGTTCAAGGACGCAAGTTCTTGCGAGAAGTTAAACAGATAAAGGAGCAAGGTGATGGGAGGAATGTTGTACTTGTCCTTGATAGTATATAACCCGGCTGTTTAAAATGAGGGCCAAGTTGTCGCAGGTGTTTGGAGATGACCTGAGAAAGGACCCATCCTTCTATTACCATTGGTCAAACCGTTATCAGTGATGTAGCAGCTTGACCAGTGTTACCTAGCTAAAGGCAGGAGGAAACAGGCAGCCAGTATACGGAGCAGAATTGTGAATATTTGTATACATTTATAGGCTTTGCCAACGGCTTTTTGCTCCTTAAAAAATGGAAAGGTTTTGATTCCCCAGCTGAAGGGCACAAGGATGCGTGCACACCAGCGGTGCCTTGAGCACAAACACGAACACATGGGTGTGACCAGAGATGTTTGAGGGAGAGACTTGACTGACTCCTGAAGACTATAATATTTACAGGAGCCTCAGGAAAGCATCCGAGTGTCTTAGGGTCTTTGGTGCCCCTGACAATGGGGAAATTAATATAAAATACAATTCCTTTTCACTAGATGTAACGCAGGAAACAAAGAAAAAGACTCATCCATCAGACTTGTGGTGACTAAAATCCCAGGAAATGTGATGGTCGGGGCCTCGTGGGATGTGATGAGAGATGACTTAGCAGGTGGCGAGGTTCGTGATGAGCTCATTTGCCAAACTTTCCAACAGTTCGACATTTTCCTCGCCAGGATTCATGTTTTTAACGGCCTCCCTGAATGCCAAAGCATCACTGGTGTCCCCGAGTCTTCGGGACAAAAGCCGTGCAATTCTCACAAGGCCCACGTGGTCCTGCCATTTGGGAAGACGGTCCAACTTGGTGTCGCCATTCAGACGCCGAGCGGACCCAAGATCTATGAGGGAAACCTGGACTTTTCCATCGACGGTCTTGTGGACCATGACGTTCCCCCCGTGAACATCTCTATGATAGAATCCTGCATTATGGAAGTCTCTAATGGCCTGGCATGCGTTGACGAAGGCCTGGACGCAGGACTGAGTGGACTCCTCCTCCGCGAGAAAGATTTTCATTCGCTTTCCGGGGCATAATTCCATTACCAGTGCCACTGAATCCTTAGTAATACCATACAGACGTGGTGCTCCTCCTGCTCCGGCCACATCGTGGAGAACCTGGGCCTCCTTCAGGATGTCGTGACAACCAGTTTTCAAAGCCTTTTTAAGCACAACTTTAAGTGTCTTATCCTCATTAAGACGGAGAATCGCGTGATGTACAACTCCCTGGACACCCCTCCCAATCTCGTCTTTCAGAGTGAGTCTCCTCCAGGAGATGCGCCTCATTTCGCTATGAGCTCCCATTGTGGAATGAGCAAAATGAGCCAGCCGCCGGCCTTATATACCCTCAGAGCTTGTCCGGAACGGATCAATCCAGTTTCGGCCGTATTCAATCCGGATTGATATTTTTATGGTATTTCAGCTGATCAAACCATATACATAAAGACAGCTTGGCTTAAGTACTAGTGACAATATCCCAGATGCTCAATAATAGGGGAGTAGAAGAAGGAAAGGAAAATACTTCTAGAAAAACGTTATCAAATTCACCCTATGACCAGTAATGCAAAGAACCAAAAATTTAACGAAATAGTTATAGGGTTCAAAAAGAGAAAAATCGTTTACTGTAAGAATATGTGTACTGAAGAATATAGTTTGTCTAGCGTAATGAAGATTAAGGTTATTGTGAATATGAGGGGGTAGTGAAGATCGTGTTGAACTTAGTTTTTTGAAGGTAAGGTTATTGTGAAGATACGATGCAATAAAAGGGATGTAAGGGAGATAAGGAGGTAATGACGATGAGGACATTTTTAGGGTAGGATATACTGAAATTAAGAATGTAATGAAGTCAGCAGGGAGGATTAGGATGTAGTGAGGATAAGGTGAAGAACAATGTAGTGAAGATGTAGCGAGGATGAGGTGAGGAACAATTTAGTGAAGATAAGAGTATAGCTAATATGTAGTGAAGATAAGAGTTTAGCTAATATTATGTAGTGAAGATAAGAGTTTAGCTAATATTATGTAGTGAAGATAAGAGTTTAGCTAATAGTATGTAGTGAAGATAAGAGTTTAGCTAATAGTAAGCAGTGAAGATAAGAATTTAGCTAATAGTATGTAGTGAAGATAAGAGTTTAGCTAATAGTATGTAGTGAAGATAAAACCTTCATGTTCTGACGTGAGAGCCATGTTCCTTGCTGCAGTACTTTTCTCACTGAATCCGTGACAAACTGTATTCCTGCAGTCAAGTCGATATCTTCTGATAAATGCCATTAAACGCACCGAGAAAAATCTTTACGGGGCCTAAAAGTTTTCAGTTGAGCAAGTCTCTCTCTTTTGTACAGTCGTCTTAGTGGGAGCAAATTCTTAACTGCTTAAGAGTCCTACCGAGGTTTCTTAAATTGGTCGTCTGTTAAGCAAATACTTAGGTGTAAAGTAGCTTTTAGTAACATGCTTAAAAAGATTTTCAAAGTTAAGTAAAATTCTTCGGAGTTAAGCATGCTTAAGCATTCTAAGTAGTTTTATGCATACCGGCCAGGCGAGTCTGCTTAATGCCAAACGCAGATGGATACAACACATGAACATAAAAACGTGAGAGGAAACGAAGCGTTGATTGACACATTGTACCCTGAACGACAAGTCAACAATGATTCTATTAGGTGTAATTCATGTCCAAAACAGCATAATATCATTCTAGTTAGCATTGTGGTTACACACAGGTGTGCGTGTTTGTAATTATAACGTGTGTTAAGGGTGGAGAATTTTTTACTTGTGTTGCCCTGTCTTTCAACTTTGTTTAATACCGTCTTTATTCTACTTTGCGCTTATTATTTGTGTGTTGTGACTGGAGAGTTTTAACCGAGTTACTCCGTTTCTTAGCCTTTTACATGTATACTAAGTCTTTACTCCTGTGGATGTACACATATCCCAGCCTTAAAAAGGTACCCATTCAGCAACTAACCCCTAAAGGAAAGCACGTACAGCTGGGTTAACTGTGAACCGACTGCCTTATCCGAGAGTCGAACTTGGGTCGGCACGATTTAGCGAGTGGCAACACTAGCTACTGCTCTGCGCACCTCTGCGTTTGTGTATAGTTTATGTATATACGCGTGTCTGTATTTGTGTCTATGTACGCATTCTGCTGATGTTTCAACAAGTGTGCTAAAGTTCGTGATGAATATATCTAAATTGTAAGTAAATATGAGTAGCCACAGGAATTCTACAACACACAAACACACTCGTTCGTGAACATATGATCCCTCGGTTGCATATACATACAAAAATACCTTTTTTCTTTTCATAGTTTGTTAATTATTTTTTGGGGTGAGGAAAAATATACGAAAAGGAAAAACTCAATTGCGCGTTAATGTTGCCCTCAAGTGTGATGGCGAATGCAGGAAGTTTTCAGTTCATTTCACATGTGAATTGTAATTGTTTTTATTCGGTTCAGTTTGATTTTTAATTAGAATACTGAATACTGCCCCTCACAAATTCTCCACCCGTAAAATGTTGCCAATAAAAGTCAATGAGCAGCAAGTTCCCGAGTGAGCATTTTCGTTAAATTCTGTCTATCGTCATCATGTGTAACTACAGCGTTTTTGCTCCGCCTCTCATCTGTACATACTGACTGTTCCGAGTCTTCTATCTCACTCTTGTGTCTTCCCTAGAATGTGTTTACACGAAAGTGCACTTGGGAATTTATACACACATATATATATATATATATATATATATATATATATATATATATATATATATATATATATATATATATATATATATATATCCCCCTTCTTCTGTTTCCCATTCTAGAAAGTTAAAAAAATACAAGGAGGGGAGGATTTCTGGCCCCCCGCTCCCGTCCCCTCTAGTCGCTTTCTACGACACGCAGACGCGGGAGACAGCGAAAAAAAAAAAGAAAATATATATATATATATATATATATATATATATATATATATATATATATATATAGAGAGAGAGAGAGAGAGAGAGAGAGAGAGAGAGTACAAAGGGCGTTTGCGCCCGGAGGAGGAAGACCAGAGTGAAACGTCAGAATCATGTGTCTGGGGCGGGACTGACCTCCCCCACCAGGGCAATTGGTGAAGCTCTCCTGATGATTCTAGAAGCTTCCGGAAAGAGAGAAAGTTATGTGGCTATGGGTAATTACTCTTATGAATTACCAACAGTCACAAAGGAAGGGCGACCTTGGAAGTGCTTAGCTCTTACATGAATAAAGTGAAGTGTGCAGGTCGTATGAATAATATCGCAAGACATCAAGATCAGACAGAGAAGTTTCGGTTCTTCTGTGATGGAAACTAAGTCAAGCTGCATTACCAACACTAGCATTCTAAATATATATATATATATATACATATATAACACCAAGTTAAGAGATCACCTTTCGCGAGGCTTTATCTTTCATCGCTGGACGTCAAGGAACACAATCTCGCGTAGGACTTCGCTTCCAAGGAGTCCATCATCTTCCTACTGCATGGAGAGCAGACTCGAAGCTGCAGTAATGTTATTCTCATTCTGTACACAGGTGTATATTGGGACAACAGTTGACCAGATGGTCCACGACCAGGTTATATCTGCTAGAGGACAGAAACAGCATCCTCAGTGCCTCACCTTATTTGAGATAGAGATAGGATAGTAAAGCAAGAGGCACCTTCTTATCCACCACTCCCTTAAGATACGTGAAAAGTCTTATCAAAAAAGCGAGGAGAGGGTATGAAGAAAATTTTGCAAGAGATAGCAATATAGATATTCCAAGATTTTATAGATAAATCAGTGATAAGAGATATACAAGGACTGCGATAGGGCCCTTAGTAAACGAAGATGGGAAACCCATTGAGGAAGATAAAAGCGTAGCTACAACACTAAACAAGTTTTCTTTTTCTTTAGATCTATTTTGAAACTTGAAAGCAATGACGTGAATTTCGAGACAGTGATAAATAACATTCCCACGATACAAGAATTTCCCGTCGCAGTTAGAGAAGTACTAACACGGATAGATAAAGTGGAAGACTAATAAAAGCTTGGGTAGTCTTGATCATTTCTGCCTACGAGTGATTTTTAAAACGCCAAACACGAAATTGCCGGACCGTTAAACCGTATTTTCAATTGATCTCTCCAGGATGGAATAATCCCCGCAGGACTGGAGACAGTCAGATGTCACTTTTACATTCAAAAAAGGGAAACCGCAACTCGCTGGCCTATTAGCCTCATATCGATTAACTTCTGGAGTCTATTATGAGAGATCAAATCGTAGCCTACCTGGAACATCACAATCTGATCAAAACGGCATTATTTTAGAAGGCACAAGTCATGTCTTATAAACCTTTATGAATTTTATCATAAATCATTTTGATGTCCACGACAAGACAAAAGCAAGAGATATTATATTTCTAGACTTCCAAAAAGCTTTTGACAAATGCAGGTGGCAGGCACCTTCCAACCCTCCACTTCTTTATGACAGAGACTGGATAATAGAGCAGGGGGCACCCACCCACCCTCCACTCCCTCCAGCTTATAACCTTTTGAGAATTTTCTCCTTAGTTCCTGAAATAGAAAAAGTGGCTGCGAGGGAGCTTGGCACCATAATCTTATTGACCTTTGGAAAGTTTTGCTTCTTAAGCTTCTCTTTCGCCTTTTCTAAGAAAGGTAAATCGAAGACTGTAAGAAGACTCCTGCTCTCACATATTGTCTAATAATTTTGTTTTGATTTATGATGAAGCCATTCACATTTTCTGCTAAGTGTTGCTCAAGGGGGATATATTTCTTTCTCAGCGTTGAAAGATTAAAGTAAAAATGAATAAAACATGTTCTTTTCTTTTCCTTCATTCAAGGAAAAAGAAACGAGGAAAAAAGTACAGACAGTTTGAAGATCGTGTTGACACACTATGAGAGACGACCTCCCTGAGGAGCCTCTCTCTCTCTCTCTCTCTCTCTCTCTCTCTCTCTCTCTCTCTCTCTCTCTCTCTCTCTCTCTCTCTCTACAGTCATCAACAATACCGGTAAATCAGGTTCTCTCTCACCACGTCAATTAAAACTGATGGAAGCCACATGGTAAAGAGAAAGCCCTGAATACCCTTAATTCCCAGAGAGGCAGACCAGAGGGAAGGAGGGGCGAAAAGACCCTGTCCCTGAGTGGGCTCCCTGTCGCCATCTCTGTATGGGATTATCTCTGGCTTTAATGGTCGTTTGTGGGGCGTTCGCCTATCCCCCACCCTCCCATCATCTCTCAGATTCATGGGGATTACGAGTACGGAAGTGACTAGTGATGGGGTAGGGATTGGCGTGGCTGTGGCACCCAAAATAGAGGATGTTTCACCTCGAAATATTTATCCTAGTTGGGTAATACATGGGACTATAATGGCTGGGGGAGGATGGCCTGGTAGCGAAGACTGAGGCGATCAAGCACGAGACAGAACAGTGTCTTAACGAAGCCCCCTACGCCTGTTAGACCCTCCCGGAAAAGAGCGAGAAAAAGGACGGCTCTAGGAGGGGAACACAGGCGGAGGACATCAAGCTGGGGAGGGAGGGAGGGATGCAAGAGAGCCGGGACATCCACATGAGGAGTGACAAGAGACGCGGCTCACTACTGCCTCGGGGGTATATACGAGGCGTCTCAACCACCACAACCCATCAACACCACAACCCTCCTCAGTCACCTCAACCCTCACTACCCTCCTCTACCACCGCCTACCTCTCGACTACCACCTCACGCTACGTTCTCGTATCATAAGAGCAACTATCATGAGTAAGTCTTTGGGCACCTGACGTAGATATCCCACCTTAGCCATGAGAGAAATACCTGCTCACTCTACTCAAGAACCATTTCAATGCTCAGGACACCCCTGCTACTGCTTAGGACACCCCTGCTCCTGCTCAGGACACCCCTGCTCCTGCTCAGGACACCCCTGCTACTGCTCAGGACACCCCCTGCTACTGCTCAGGACACTCTCTTGCTCTCAGACTGAATAACGAGAAGATGGGTCGAGTCAGTTGGGGAAAATGAAGTCTCCAGTTCAAAGAGAGAGTCGAGACGACTTTTGATTTACGATCACTTTATTTTCCCCACGTAGCTGCAGCGCAAGCCATACCGCTGACTACTCAAATGCCTTAATGACAACTGGCAAAGACCTACTCCATTTTCCTTTCCTCCATGCGAGATAACAGGGGAAGTCTAAGCGTATCTGCGCAACGCACTGGTTAAGAGAATCTGCCGAAGGAAAAATCCCTGACAACTGGTAACCTGTTATCATTAATGAGCTGCACGTTTTGTTTTTTCTCTTTTTCTTTCGTTCGTTTCCACAAGTTTCCACGGTGAAAGTTCCTCACACAGTTCCGCTACAAGAGTCGAGTTGGACATTACAGCGAGAGAGAGAGAGAGAAAAAGAAGTTCGACTTGTAAGGATTGTGTTGCTGTCAGACGACTTTTTTTCAGAGAGAGAGAGAGAGAGAGAGAGAGAGAGAGAGAGAGAGAGAGAGAGAGAGAGAGAGAGAAAATACTTCACATTAAGAAAAAAAAAACTGGACATGAACGAGTGACGAGTTCTCAACATTTTATAACATGATATTCTGTTCTGAATAAGACAATACTGTCAGTATATTAGCGTACTAACTTATACAGACTCACATTTGTAACAAAATCCATTTCTTTATATGTCCAGAGGAACATGATATAGCTGTGTTTTCCACTCTCTACCAATATTCATAAAGGTTAAATGTATATTTTTTCTTTTTCCATTTTCTTTTTTTTTGCGTGTGGGGGGGGTTTAGTGTAACCATCATCATGCAGGTGATCTTCGTTTAATGATTCATTTTCGACCCCCTTTCATTTCATCGCCTCAGAGAACGTCGTCAAAAAAAGAAAAAAAATTCCCTCGGCGAACTTAGCCTCTGATGAGATCCTCTGATCAAAGAGAAGCGGGTTTAAAAATTAGAAAAAAAAAAAGAAATACATTAAGCAGAAAATCTATGTGATAAGGAGGTTTTTGGCTTAATAACATCATTAGATCTTAACTATGTTTAGTAATGAATGATATCAGACTAATTGTCCACTGGTATAACACGGCATCTTCCTGACTTTTGAAGATTGTTACATAATTTCGTTGTAACTTTTTCCTTCTTACGTCTAACACTAACTTTCTCGCTTGCCTATCTCGCCTCTACTTCCCCGGGGAGACCTGATCTTCCTCTGCGTCCACGACATAACAGGGGATGCTAGATAAGGGGCAGACGAGGGGCGTGTTTGCAGCATCCGGATTGACCACTACGACGCAAATTTCTTATTTTTACTTAAGCTAATTGTAGGTGTAGTGCTGTACCTCCATCGGTTCACAGTCAACCTGGCTGTTCATCCGCCTTTAATGATTGGTCGATTCACTGTGTACCTGGCTTATGCTGGGATATATATATATATATATATATATATATATATATATATATATATATATATATATATATATATATATATATATATATAAAGGTATGTGCAATTATTTTTCTGTGGCCTGTTGCAAGCAAGGCAATTATCACTGCTCTTTGCTCTCGTGCATCTCTTTGATGCCATGACGCTACCACCTCTCTGATGGTGAACCCATCTTTCCATTGTCCTCCTTCGTGAACCACAGAGGAAGACGGAGTGTTTATATAAGGATGAAATACGTTCTCCTGGTGTACAGAGAAGCTCTCTGGTCGAAATGTTTACCCTGGCATATACTGTCAACTGTTATTGGCACACAGCCTGAGTATGACAGATGAAGGTGTCATCTGCTAGTGGCACACAGCCTGAGTATGACAGATGAAGGTGTCATCTGCTAGTGGCACACCAGCCTGAGTATGACAGATGAGGGTGTCATCTGCTAGTGGCATACAGACTGAGTATGACAGATGAGGGTGTCATCTGCTAGTGGCATACAGCCTGAGTATGACAGATGAGGGTGTCATCTGCTAGTGACACACCAGCCTGAGTATGACAGATGAGGGTGTCATCTGCTAGTGACACACCAGCCTGAGTATGACAGATGAGGGTGTCATCTGCTAGTGGCACACCGATGAGGGTGTCATCCGTTGGTGTAACACAGTGTGAGCATAACACTTCATCATTTCTACAACTCTCCATTACCGTCACTATCAACAAAATCTTCTCTGGGTGGACTTCGAAGGCAAAATAAACACATTACCTTGAATCTCAGATCTCAGAAATCTCCACCCGATCTCTTGGAAACCAGACTACCAATCTAACTCTCCTGACGCCTATACCAGAGTGAGTTAACGGCCTTCCTTGCTCCCCACCACCGCCCTTTAAGTCTTCCTACGAAGTGAGGCATCAGTGATAAAGTAGCCCCCGAAGGTCCTACATTTTCTGGTCTTTAGGTTCAGAGATTAGACAGCAGATATGTTACTGTGGGCTAGACACCAGACACTTAACATACTGCCCTCATACGCGAGCGGAAAAAAAAAAGACGCTATGTCAGGATTTCAATCAATATTCTCAATTTACTCTTTCACACAGATCACGACTCGCACAATACATTATCACGGATCATTCACAGGCACTAGGGTACTACAGGTGCCATTGATGTTATTCTTGGATATTTCCTGAAGCACTGGGTCTCTCAAGACCCATGTAGCGGGCCGGGTTCCAGGATCCTTTTATCCCCGAATTAGAATTCCGATTACCAGGACATTTTACCACTGGACTCCAGCTACGACCAGGGTTAGCACGCCTCCTGGGGGATGGCTTGAACATCAAGCACTCACAGGATTTTCCAGGCACGTGTGTGAACCCTGACAGTAATGAGACTCACGGAGGCATTGGTACTTATCTACATCTCGCCACTTATGGTACATTGTAACCCTTACCAAGGTACAGCACACACAACTGACGTCTCGCCGTAATAACAGTAAATGAATACATACCGTAATGCTATCTTTTCAAATGCTTTATGCTTTATTTTCCCCATATGCTGAGGTCATTCATGGCTAAAGAACCCCCAGGTTATTGGAACTATGATTTATAAACAGGATTATAAGCCATGGAATTCATAGTTTACGGTAAAAAAGGAAGAGTTGTCTTTCACCAAAAATTCACATAAGCTGGCTCACATTTGATATCACTTTCACCGTAGATCAAATGTTATGGGTGAGGGGTCAACAACCCCCATATGGTAACATGAGGTTCTTCATGTGCAAAAGCTTTCTCCCCATATATATACAAGTAGGTGATTACAATACTGAAACCACCACCCGGTACCACATATACCACACACATTGATGTGTCCTACTGTGGAACGTACTGCCAACAGAAACAGCAACGAGTATCATGTCTCATGGCATAGATATCCTCCTAATATTAGTTTTTTAACATTGAACTCCGGCGTCCTTGCCCCCAGGCGTTATTGCTCCCATGCCTCTACCAGCAGTATCTTGCACCAAACACCAGCAATGTCTTATCCAACCACCAGCAATATCTCTCGTAACCTGACATCACCTTGCCCTAGCCATCAGCAGTGACTTGTGCCAGATACTAACACCAGCACCGGGCGTCGCTGTATACCCCACACCCACAGGACAAAAACACCCCTCGGTCTTCCCCATCAGCAGGCAAACATGATCGCTGTTTAAGCATGATCAGTACCGTGTCTGTGGCTGTCATACTCTGACATCCAATGATCACTACACCTTCACCACAAGACCATTAAAAGACATACCTCATAAAACGGTGGTCTCAAGGTCTCCAGATGACGAAGAATTCCTTCATCGAACGTTAGCCTGCGTCTGAGTGATCCTTACGAGGCTTCAAGTCGTTGGCTTGTGTCCTGGGCAGAGATAAGAGTGAGAGGTATAGTTATCTTCGGTGGTAAGTCTTCATACTCACGAAGGAGCTGTGAAGAATTTTCTTTTTTTAGGTCGTCAACCCAAACAAGTTCATTCTTTTTCCATACCATGAGAAATAGAGGTTCTTAACGCTACCTTGCTAATGCGGGAAATGGCGAATAGTTTGAAAGAAAGAAAAAGAGAAATAGAGGTACAATACTTAATGTTTTGAATTTTTTGTTTAAGGAACATTTAAGATTTACAGTTCACGTATGATTCTTTCAGTTTTATGTACAGTTATTAGGGTGATCTAGTCTAGCCATTCATAATCAAATGATATTAATTTGATATTGATACAATAATGCTAATTAACGCTTTGTTAGTTGATAATTCATATCGATAAAAAAAAGACGTAACATTCCTCCAGTATTTCCGGGCACAAACATCTGTAAAACTAGAAAATTATCTCATCAGATACTGAAGGATCACGCCGGGAAGTAACCCTTGATATCTGCCTCAGTAGATGGCCACCATGACCAGTTACTGTTCCTTCAGCGGGGACACTGACTCTTATAGTACCTCAGATACTCCGTGTGGTGGTGGTAGTGGTGGTATCTCACTCAAGTTGCCGCTAGGTTCGCTAAATCCTGGACGAGATATTACGTAGGATCTACCATATGTTTTCCTCATGGGTCAAGGCTGTCCCGGGCTGTTGCCATCTGTATTGATCACTGCAGTCCAACTATGAAGGTTTGACCTCCAAGTTCGTGTCCTCGCATTTGATATGTACACCATCTGCACAAAAGCAAGTTGCATATACCTCCCCTCATATGTACGTCGATTGGGGAGCCCTATGGAACAGCAGGAAGGGAGGGGGGGGGGGATTTATGGAATGATACCGAGGCTATGAATGAAAGTAGTGATAACGCATATAGCATTTTCTGTCATCAGACCAAAACGTGACTATCTATACCGTAGTGTAAGTCGGTCCCTGTTCGTACGAGATCACATGGCACTGCCCTCAAATACCTCTCGATTACTGCCTTTTGGAGAGGCAAAGACGTTTATGACTAGGACGAAGGAGTACACTAATTCTGCCGAGAGATATCACACGGACAATGACGCAGAGACAATACGAGTATATAGTTCAGCATCTCTTGAATGTGTCAAGGATTCCTGACTTCGATTGAATATGGTTCATCATCAACCAGCAACTCTAGTTCCAGACTCCGCCTTCGGCGAGGTTGTAATGATCGTCTGATGAAAGGAAGTTGGCTCTCGTCAAAGAAAATCCTAATCCAAACAAGTCCATTCCCTTGCTACTTTAAGTAACGCAGCCCTGGAGCAGCAGGAGAAGTTTCCGGAGTCATAACAAGGCCCCTCTTAAGAAAGAGGTCCTGAGGCATTTATGATAACGATGTTAAGTCCCATAATAGTAGTATGTGGGCCATTAAGCCGGAGCTTATAACTTCAGCCAGCTTCAGAGTTTTATAAACGAGTGTTGAACAAACCTGGAGACGTGATGTCGTCTCAGAACTATAGATTCAGAGGCAAAGGACGTAACCTCGTTTTGCACCGATGCAGGGTATGCGGAAGCCCATTAAAGCTGCACCAAAGCGACGACGTTTTACTTTCCAGAGAGGAAACTCGAGCAGCGGCCGACGAATTTTGGAACGGAATTCCGATATCTCCTTCGACACGTTGATGGCCATCTGCCCTGGTATTTCTAATCAAGAGAATAGACACAGGTTATCTGAAGAGGGACAAAATACTTCAACGTTTAATTATAAACGTAACGTGAAATCTATAGACGAGTCAAGCTTCGATCTCTTTACCACCAGACTGGGACAGACGAAACGAGACAGTCGTTGCCAAGACGGCGACCCCGACAGAGGGAGCAGTCTGCGATCGTGTTCGTCTCGAATCTATGTTAAAGAATGCCCCGCCTCCTCTTTTATGAGAGTGATGCTCCCGTGTTGTCAGGCCTGGAGCCATCCATCGTCGCTTGTTACTTCGACGACATGATAACATTTCCTGGATTTCCAGCGTCGTTTGGGAAGGGAGCGTGGAGACAGTGTCGTTCGATGCTTCGACAATAGAGAACTGAATCCTTTGAAGATGCAGTTAAAAGTGAATGAACTGGCGAGGTAAAATCCAGACGTGACATATGTACGTGTATATATATATATATATATATATATATATATATATATATATATATATATATATATATATATATATAAAACGTTGTTCCCGTTGTGGGCTAAAGTGTCACTAACCATGGATGAGCAATTCACCTGCTTTTTATACCTGATGAATTAAAACATGTTCGCGATACTTAAAAGAACGTGACAAATAGAAAATCTTCCTTTGAACGTCTGTTGTCTGATGGCAGCTAGAGAACTAAGAAAAGACTGGGTTACAAATGGAGAGAAGCAAATGAAGGTTTAACTGCTAACTAGCAAACGAGGTGGTGATGGTTTTTACGTTATGAAATGACATCCCTTCCTCTTACTCATCATTCAGTGGGTTGGAGATCACTATATTGTGTACAATATGTGCAGTCGATCATAATATTAACAAATCAATTAAAATCAATCATTATAACACTCCTAACTCGTAAGCCATTATATCACTGCTAACTCATAAGCCATTATATCACTCCTAACCAGTGGATAGTATCACTAAAGCCCAAGATAATTACGCCTAACTATCACCCTTAGGTCAGCTATATACTAACCTCTGTGGCTCCCAGATCAGGCCAGTTGAGACAACCTCCCCAGCAGGAGACGAGAGCGTGAGGGAGGCCAGTAGCCGAAGTGAGAGTGACCGTTGTCTTCGAGGCCCGACCACCACCACTGGTCAAGCGGGGTCGCCAATTGCTCCTTAAAGAGTTCACATTTAGGCAATAAATACTAGATCATCTCAACGACTTCACGTCCTTAAGTCGTTTGATATAAAACAATGACAACGACTCTAGGTTATAAAAGAGATCATGGAACATATACGTATACGTATATGTATATGTATATGTAAGTTTATGGTAAAAATTCCCAAACGACGGGACTGCCCTCTGGCGGGTGGGCAGGGAATCGCTCGGGTGTCGAGGTAGTGTACGAAGAACAATTATATCAACTATTGTGATACCCCGAAGTTAAGGATCATTAAGGCCTTCATTATAAATGGACAACTTATATGGCATTAACTAGGATAAAGTAAATGCAGCTTCCTTTACCCATGATGATTATATATATATATATATATATATATATATATATATATATATATATATATATATATATATATATATATATATATATATATATATATATATATATATTTGCTTTGCATATATTTATATATATATATATATATATATATATATATATATATATATATATATATATATATATATATATGCAAAGCAAAATTTTCTAAATAGAGCACAATATTGGAGTCAAAAACTTCTCTCTTTTTTTCGTGTATCAAAACTAATTAAACGGGAATGATTGTCCAGTCGTTCGTGTGGAGGCAGGGGCCATAAACCTCTGTTTGATTAGGTTTTTGTGGAAGTTATGATTCCGGTTTGGCTTTGACAACATGTAATCATCCCCTCCCTCCCCATTTCAGCTTCATATTAAGCCACGGAGCGTATAGTACGTGGTAGTATCTTTATAACGAACATCCCAATAATAGGGAGTGGTAATAAGTGTTCACCATTTAATGTTATCAGTAAAGAATAACTAACGATAACTCACGACAGACTGTAGATCTTGTTTATATACGTCTCCTTTACTAACAAATGCATACGGTTTATGCCTTACGCATTACTCAATGTTAACTGTTTCTTCTCTTTATATTCTCGTCTTTTAACATGAGATTTAACCCTGTCCTTCCTCTGTGAAGTGTTGCTGATCACCTTACCATGACCCTTGTGTGTGTGTGTGTGTGTGTGTGTGTGTCTGTGTGTGTCTTCACCTGTTTAGGTACTATGTGTTGTACCCAATACGTGTTACTTTGAAGATGTAACATACAAAAAAGCTTAAGATTAAGGTAGGACTGGCTACTTCTACGCTTTGGATAAGCACATGAGTGAAGTCTGTATATATAGCACAGGAAGTTTTATACAGCAAATGTTAGCGTTTGTACAGAATATGTGTGTGTGTGTGTGTGTGTGTGTGTTTTAGAGGCAGTGTCCTTCGCCATACGGTAGTCAGAGAGGCCGTCAAAAGCGTCAGCAGTGAGACTGCGACCGTTTGAGTCCATAGCAACTTGGCTTCGGTATCCCACAGGGCTGCACCAGCCTACGTTCGTAACCTCGCCTCCGAAAAAAGCGTTATTTAGATTGGTTTTCGAGACACATTTTTAATCATGTTTGAGAGATGTCTTAAGATGATCTGCTGCGTTGATAATGATGGTCGTTGGTGAGAGGAGACGCTGTCATCTGTACCTCTCAACTTTCATAAACGCTACAGCGTCTAATCCACTTCATGGTGAACATCAGGTCGATTTATCTGATGGAATAAGGGCCAAATGTATTCAGATGTTGAGGTTTATTCATCGAGTTGAAAGGTGAAACTTGAAGGTCTTAATGATCCAGACAACCAACAAACCTACTGACAGAAGAGATGATCCAAAAAGATGATCTTTACCCTATTGTAGCTAGATTTCAGTACAATCGTAGAAATCTTGTCTAGCGAGGTGAAAATGTTGGTTCCTGGTTGGCAGGCACTGAAAAGCTCCCCCCTGTCTGCTGACGTGACTGTGCGAGAGCCTGGGGGAACCACGGAGTCTTGATCCGACTCCTTACAAATAAGAGATCACAACCTCCATCCCAGAGATTGCCAACCGCTTCTCCGCAATACTGCCAAGAGCTACACTTATTAACCCGGAAAGACATCAATCTCCTCAGGTCGACCTTGGGTTCCGAGTCCATCGCCAACATTTTGGATAAAAAGGCGGAAGGAATGGAAGACAGAATTGAATACAGCAGATGTCCACGACAGTATTTTTCATCTTACCAGGTTTTTTCCTCATCGAGATAATGCAGCCTTCTCGAACCCTCGTCATCTCTCAGCAGTGACAGACTCAGAGACTTAGTTAAAGTACTGGAACCTGCTTTTGAAAAGGCCGTGATTCTCTCTTTAGACGACCTCTAAAGGATGCAAGTAACCCTCAGTGCTAGACTATTCGGTATTGGGATCTGCATCACCTACAGGATCACCGTTCCATCCCCCTTGTCTTCGTCTGCAGCCAGCAGTGAACTGGTGTCTAAGACGTTACAAGAAGACCTGCGGAATTCTTGCCGGTGAAATGAACCTTCAAATCATCTCTGACTCAAGGATGTGGGATAGGTTTTCAGATAACTCACACACACACACACACACACACACACACACACACCAACTTTCGGTGGATCCTACAGCAAAACAGCTAGAATACACCCATGCCACACGGAGAAACCATGCTAGAGAAACCCCCCAGTCTATGCTGGACCAAACAACAGCTTGCATGCAAAAATGCACACCTCCAAGCTGTAGGTTCACTCGAGGGATATCCTTTCTTGCTCTGCACATAGCTATTCTCCTTCACCTTCTCGACCCTAAGTTCCCCAGTTAAGTCCCACAGTGTGCCTATCTAGGGAGGGAATGCAAGCTGCATTTATCCGTTCACGTCCCCTTCGTGAGGAACTGAAGGAACATGTCAGATACACTGCTTAAACCTATCTTATTTCAAGAAAAATATAAAGAAAGAAAGAAAGAGGGTGGTAAGGGAAGAAAATGTTTCAGATAATATTCGCAGAAACTCCTTTTTCATGTCAAAATTTAATTGCTTTCCTAAAGCTAGACGCATATAAATTATATGGGAGGGTATTGATTGAGAGGGTGAAGGCATGTACAGAGCATCAGATTGGGGAAGAGCAGTGCGGTTTCAGAAGTGGTAGAGGATGTGTGGATCAGGTGTTTGCTTTGAAGAATGTATGTGAGAAATACTTAGAAAAGCAAATGGATTTGTATGTAGCATTTATGGATCTGGAGAAGGCATATGATAGAGTTGATAGAGATGCTCTGTGGAAGGTATTAAGAATATATGGTGTGGGAGGCAAGTTGTTAGAAGCAGTGAAAAGTTTTTATCGAGGATGTAAGGCATGTGTACGTGTAGGAAGAGAGGAAAGTGATTGGTTCTCAGTGAATGTAGGCTTGCGGCAGGGGTGTGTGATGTCTCCATGGTTGTTTAATTTGTTTATGGATGGGGTTGTAAAGGAGGTAAATGCAAGAGTCTTGGAAAGAGGGGCAAGTATGAAGTCTGTTGGGGATGAGAGAGCTTGGGAAGTGAGTCAATTGTTGTTCGCTGATGATACAGCGCTGGTGGCTGATTCATGTGAGAAACTGCAGAAGCTGGTGACTGAGTTTGGTAAAGTGTGTGGAAGAAGAAAGTTGAGAGTAAATGTGAATAAGAGCAAGGTTATTAGGTACAGTAGGGGTGAGGGTCAAGTCAATTGGGAGGTGAGTTTGAATGGAGAAAAACTGGAGGAAGTGAAGTGTTTTAGATATCTGGGAGTGGATCTGTCAGCGGATGGAACCATGGAAGCGGAAGTGGATCATAGGGTGGGGGAGGGGGCGAAAATTTTGGGAGCCTTGAAAAATGTGTGGAAGTCGAGAACATTATCTCGGAAAGCAAAAATGGGTATGTTTGAGGGAATAGTGGTTCCAACAATGCTGTATGGTTGCGAGGCGTGGGCTATGGATAGAGATGTGCGCAGGAGGATGGATGTGCTGGAAATGAGATGTTTGAGGACAATGTGTGGTGTGAGGTGGTTTGATCGAGTAAGTAACGTAAGGGTAAGAGAGATGTGTGGAAATAAAAAGAGCGTGGTTGAGAGAGCAGAAGAGGGTGTTTTGAAATGGTTTGGGCACATGGAGAGAATGAGTGAGGAGAGATTGACCAAGAGGATATATGTGTCGGAGGTGGAGGGAACGAGGAGAAGAGGGAGACCAAATTGGAGGTGGAAAGATGGAGTGAAAAAGATTTTGTGTGATCGGGGCCTGAACATGCAGGAGGGTGAAAGGAGGGCAAGAAATAGAGTGAATTGGAGTCGTGTGGTATACAGGGGTTGACGTGCTGTCAGTGGATTGAAGCAAGGCATGTGAAGCGTCTGGGGTAGACCATGGAAAGCTGTGTAGGTATGTATATTTGCGTGTGTGGACGTGTGTATGTACATGTGTGTGGGGGGGGGGGGTTGGGCCATTTCTTTCGTCTGTTTCCTTGCGCTACCTCGCAAACGCGGGAGACAGCGACAAAGTATAAAAAAAAAAAAAAAAAATATATATATATATATATATATATATATATATATATATATATATATATATATATATATATATATATATATATATATATATATATATATTGCCAAGGGGAAGGGAAAAAAGAGAGAGAGAGAGAGACAGACATGGAATATGTCAGACATAGGTGTTGGGAGCGTGTAAACAGATTCCTTTCTCTCAGTAAGCAACACACAGACACCCGAGTCTCACCACCACCAGCAGCTGTTCCAGGTTAATTAGTGTCACCTTCTCGAGGCGAACGCTTCCAGTGTTTACTTCCCAGTGTTGTCTTGCTCACAGGCTCTCCAATTAGTTCTCTTGCCTTTAGAATCCATCCTAGGTAGAATATCTGCTTTCTCTCTTACCCCACTGAAAATGCGTATCATTTCCAGTGGGTGCCTCCGCCGTGGATAACTCCTCAGTGGTAACTTAAGTGACCGCTGACCTAATCCTCTTCTCACACTGAGCACAGTCGAAAAATTGATCATCTGAAATAATAGAATAACTCCCAAACAGGGACCGAAGGTTGTGGATTTAGTGTATGTATAAATCAACCTCAGAAGTATATGGTTTCGGTGCATTATTACATGACAGCTAGAGACTGAGTGTGAACGAATGGGGCCTTTGTTGTCTTTTCCTAGCGCTACCTCGCACACATGAGGGGGGAGGGGGATGTTATTTCATGTGTGGCGAGGTGGCGATGGGAATTAATAAAGGCAGACAGTATGAATTATGTGCATGTGTATATATGTATATGTGTGTGTGTGTATATATATGTATACATTGAGATGTATAGGTATGTATATTTGCGTGTGTGGACGTGTATGTATATACATGTGTATGTGGGTGGGTTGGGCCATTCTTTCGTCTGTTTCCTTGCGCTACCTCGCTAACGCGGGAGACAGCGACAACGCAAAATAAATAAATAAACATATATATATATATATATATATATATATATATATATATATATATATATATATATATATATATATATATATATATATATATATATATATATATATATATATATATATACACACATATATATATATATACACACACACACTCACACTTGTTCGTCGTTTTCTGAAGAGCGTAAGAGCGCTGGGATCCGTGAGGGACGAGACCTCGGTCGCTCACGAGTCCGCATTTGCACACGGCCACCCTCGCTGCTAACGATACACCGACGTTAATAGAATGGATGCAAAAGAATACACAACATATTGTTCATAGATAACAGGAAACATAAAGAGTGATATGAGCTTCCCTTTGTTCTTTGTTACCTACAAGAATAGTTGAGAATGCACGAATGTACACCATCAAAATAAGAAAAAAAAAAATGTCTGTACATCATCAAAATAAGAAAGAAGAAAAAAAAATTTCTGTACATCATCAAAATAGAAAAAGAAAAAAACTAATAATTTCTCTTGTCAAGATGTTTTTCGCCTCGATATAATAGCCATTTTCGTAAACAACATCTCGTTATTTTGGTCAAGTAATGTGACCCAATTCTCCCTCCCCACACGCCTCCACCTTACCCATCTTTGACGTGTATTTTCGTACGGGGGCAACAAGCACCTCAGCCACCTTATAATGAGATCTGGTGAGAACTTATATGTGCCGAGCCCGAGACCTCATGTAACTCCTTCCTCTGCTGGCGTTCCGCAAGGCAAGACGATAACCCACAGGTGTTAAACAAGAGATCCTCCTCAGTTTGACCATTACTTGGAAGAGGCATTTTCATCTCCAGTACCACATTGTGAGTCTTGAGGCATCAATCGACCACATACATCAAGCAAAGTTATAAGTCTCGAAGGGTAAGAAAGCACAATACTGTCAAATGACACCAGATACACGTACACAATTCATGATAATCCCTCCCTCATCCTCGTAGCTTGGACGAGCGTTAGTACTTTAAAGATTAGCTCGCATTGTGCGTACTCAGTGTGGCAATCAGTGGTCACTCCAGCACCAGGTCTGCAGGCTGGTGATGACCCGTGCTCATGCATTCTAATCGAACGAATGTGAATTAGTTTTCTCCGCCGCTTACCAGGCCAGGGTCCAGAATATGGATGCTTCTGTGATTGTTTTCCCAGGCAAGTCTGCTGGTACTGGGTCACAGTATGAGAATGTGTGATTATCATTATCATTAATGATGATGATGATGATGATGATAACATCAGATGTCATGAGGATAGAATTAATGACATTGATGGTAATGATTATACGAGGATTATCATACAAATGAAAATGATACTGTCGATAATGATAGTAAGGTAATAAATGAGGTATATTATGATAATGATGATATTAATGATAAGTATAATAATGATCATAATAATGATGATAATAATAATAATAATAATGATAATAATAATAATAATAATAATAATGATAATGATAATAATGATAATAGTAATAATAATAATAATAATAATAATAATAATAATAATAATAATAATAATAATAATAATAATGATAATAATAATAATAATGATAATAATAATGATAATGATAAGAATGCCAAATGAATTTAATCTGTTCGGATGGTACACGGTGTATGAGTTGCTCAGATCTCATGTTCTAAATTCTCTCTCTCTCTCTCTCTCTCTCTCTCTCTCTCTCTCTCTCTCTCTCTCTCTCTCTCTCTCTCTCTCTCTCTCTCTCTCTCTCTCTCTCTCTCTCTCTCTCAATTGACAAGAGTTTCTTATCAATGTAGCCTTAAGGAGGATATATTCAGTTCTATCACCTCGTGGACTTTTGGGAAAACTGAAGTGCCTTTCCCCCCTCTCTCTTGCTACACCTCCTCTCCTCGGTGCTTTGTATGTAGCTGCCAGCGTGAAAAAAACAAGGCCAGTGTGTGTGTGTGTGTGTGTGTGTGTGTGTGTGTGTGTGTGTGTGTGTGTGTGTGTGTGTGTGTGTGTGCAAGGGAAGCCGTTTCATTATGCTGGTTTAACTGCTTAACTCCTGCATGCTAATTGGGGAATGCATGGACCATGATGTATACAGCCATTGGCTGGGGTCAGTGGGTCAAGTAGCCTCGATTAGTCCATCTCATTACCATCTGCATGAACCATCCCCGAAATTCCTCTCGTGTGTGTTGAAGATGAGAGTTCACTTTCGGGCTGGTCGATTACTATTGGATATATATATATATATATATATATATATATATATATATATATATATATATATATATATATATATATATATATATATATATATATATATATATATTATCCCTGGGGATAGGGGAGAAAGAATACTTACCACGCATTCCCTGCGTGTCGTAGAAGTGGGTTTTGCAGCGGATGGATAGGGTTGTGTAGAGAAGGGTGGATGTGTTGGTAATGAGATGTTTAAGGACAATAGGTGTTGTGAGGTAGTTTGATCAAGTAAGTAATGAAAGGGTAAGAGAGATGTGTGGTAATAAAAAGAGTGTTGTTGAGAGAGCAGAAGAGAGTGTATTGAAAATGGTTTGGTCACATGGAGAGAATGAGTGAGGAAAGATTGACAAAGAGGATATATGTGTCGGAGGTGGAGGGAACGAGGAGAAGTGGGAGACCAAATTGAGGTGGAAGGATGGAGTGAGAAAGATTTTGAGCGATCGGGGCCCGAACATACTGGAGGGTGAAAGGACGTGCAAGGAATAGAGTGAATTGGAACGATGTGGTATACCGGGGTCGACGTGCTGTGAATGGATTGAACCAAGGCATGTGAAGCGTCTGGGGTAAACCATAGAAAGTTCTGTGGGGCCTGGATGTGGAAAGGGAGCTGTGGTCTCGGAGCGTTACTCATGACAGCTAGAGTCTGAGTGTGAACGAATGTGGCCTTTGTTGTTCTTTCCTAGCGGCACCTCGCGCGCACGCGGGGAGAAGGGGGTGTCATCAAATGTGTGGCGGGGTGGCGGTGGTAATGGATGAAGGCAGCATGTATGAATATGTGCATGTGTATATATGTCTGTGTATGTATATGTATGTATACGCTGACATGTATAGGTATGTATACGTGCTTGTGTGTGCGTTTATGTATATCCATGTGTATGTGGGTGGGTTGGGCCATTCTTTCTACTTTTCCTGACGCCTCTCGTCCGTGATGTCGCTACGCACCGCATTCTCGAGTATCCTTTAGAATGCATGTAATTCAAAGCTCGTATCACTACCCTTTAGCCCCAGTTCCTACACCGGGCCATTTCCTCTTCTGACCCAGGCACTGCGTGTGATCCTCTGACCATCTTTCTGGCCTCATTACGAACACTGAAATGCCATTAACAATTTGGGTCATACTGCCTCTAGTTAGGAGCTACGCCTAGAGGTCCCACTGGTGTCGGGATAGTGTGTGTTGTATTCAGATCAACGTATTTGTAACATCAACTTTGTTCCCACTGCATGGCCTCCTGGGGGGCAATAACCACTGCATGGCCTCCTGGGGATAATATCCACTGCATGACCTCCTTGGGGGTAATATCCACTGGATGACCTCCTGGGGGTAATATCCACTGCATGACCTCCTGGGGGTAATATCCACTGGATGGCCTCCTGGGGGTAATATCCACTGCATGGCCTCCTGGGGGGCAATAACCACTGCATGGCCTCCTGGGGGTAATATCCACTGGATGACCTCCTGGGGGTAATATCCACTGGATGACCTCCTGGGGGTAATATCCACTGCATGACCTCCTGGGGGTAATATCCACTGGATGGCCTCCTGGGGGTAATATCCACTGCATGGCCTCCTGGGGGGCAATAACCACTGCATGGCCTCCTGGGGGTAATATCCACTGGATGACCTCCTGGGGGTAATATCCACTGGATGACCTCCTGGGGGTAATATCCACTGCATGACCTCCTGGGGGTAATATCCACTGCATGGCCTCCTGGGGGGTAATATCCACTGCATGGCCTCCTGGGGGGCAATAACCACTGCATGGCCTCCTGGGGGGCAATAACCACTGCATGGCCTCCTGGGGGGTCATATCCACTGCATGGCCTCCTGGGGGTAATATCCACTGCATGACCTCCTGGGGGGTAATATCCACTGCATGACCTCCTGGGGGGTAATATCCATGCATGACCTCCTGGGGGGTAATATCCACTGCATGACCTCCTGAGGGTAATATCCACTGCATGACCTCCTGGGGGGCAATAACCACTGCATGGCCTCCTGGGGGGTAATATCCACTGCATGACCTCCTGAGGGTAATATCCACTGCATGACCTCCTGGGGGGTAATATCCACTGCATGACCTCCTGGGGGATAATATCCATGCATGACCTCCTGAGGGTAATATCCACTGCATGACCTTCTTTGCTCGGGGCTGGCCTTGTCTTTCCTGCCTCACTGAAGACACCTGGGCGAACCCTGGCCCTGCCTCACGACTCGGGTCATTTCCCACTCACCCCTTGCACAAGTCTGGAATATTAGGGGAATTAGTCTACACATTTATCCATGTCATCAGTTCAAACTCCGAGTAAAATGTCGGATGCTCGCTTTTCTGCCTCTGGTCATTTCTATGTGAGTCTGGAATAATTTCATGTCATCATCTACATTGATTACATTCATTAGACTTGAATTACATTAATCTAAACCTGTCCATTTCCCCTCCCCTTCCCCAGCTGATTTCCGATTACATTGTCCAGTTCTCATCATATTCCTGAATATCGTTCATAACGTCCGTCATTTAAGTATGAAATTCAGACCACCACACGAGACGGTCTCGCCAATATTGGAGCACTGTGTCCTCTTAGCTTTTCACCTCACGTTTCCCTCTCTTAGGGAGGAGAGAGAGAGAGAGAGAGAGAGAGAGAGAGAGAGAGAGAGAGAGAGAGAGAGAGAGAGAGAGAGAGAGAGAGAGAGAGAGAGAGAGAGAGAGAGAGAGAGAGAGAGAGAGAGAGAGAGAGAGAGAGAGAGAGAGAGAGAGAGAGAGAGAGAGAATGATAATTAGCTGGTCTCGTCTCTCTCTCTCTCTCTCTCTCTCTCTCTCTCTCTCTCTCTCTCTCTCTCTCTCTCTCTCTCTCTCTCTCTCTCTCTCCTTCCCAAGCTTAAGGGAGTTGGAAGTGGGACGCAAGATTGTCAAATGAAATCCTTCATACCGGGAGTCTCCGTTGAGGGAGGTGGAGGGGAATTGATATTGGCGGTGGTGGTGTTGGAGCAGATGGCAGGGGAGAAGCGCCAACCTTGGCGGGGGGAGTCTAGGGGGGAAAATAAGAAATAATCGAGTCAACTTGGCCAAGCGCTCGGACACAATATCACCCTTATGTAGGTGGATCTATGTGTCAGTCTCGTATACAGGGATGTCTGTCTGGCACTTTTTTTCTCCCTCTCTACCTCCTTCGAGGGCCATAACCCCCTGTATGTTATAAGGCAGGAGGAGAGTCCATTTCCAAGAGACGGCAATAGCCCGGCATTAGTGCCGACCAGCTATTGATACGATGTGTGACGTGCGATCAGTGGCTTTAGCATCAACACACACACACACACACACACACACACACACACACACACACACACACACACATACACACACACACACACACAGGTAGTAAGGGTGTAGAGTTGTGGGAAAAGCCTAGAGGCCACAAAGGAAGAGAGAAGAGTAACGGCTGACCTGATCACAGCCTTTTAAGTTTTTAAACCCGACTGATGAACGAAGGCAGTGATCGCTTTCTTTTGAAAGATGTAGGGATACAATAACAGGTTAATGCCATGCATGGTGGTTGGGTGATTATCAGTGATTAAGGTTAAACAGCCTTTCAGACACGGCTGTGTCAATAAGAGGATATAGACTGATCGTTTGGTCGAGAATTCCAAGTGGTAAGCTGACAGATTGACCAAAGTGGAAATGTATACATTTGATTTTCCGTTTACCATCACGTTCACACTATTACGTTGCATATTACTCATATCTAATTGCTATGAACATCTTGAACAAATGCGTGTCATTATAACAACCAAAGGCCATGAGGAAATTACATAAATTATACATATTTCCGGTTGAAAGATGAAATGAAATGATGGAATATCCGGTCAAAATTAATTCAGATCTACGAATCCAGGAATATTAGTGAATGGTGAGTATCTGTGTGAGATGAGACGAGGAATGGTGAGTATCTGTGTGAGATGAGACGAGGAATGGTGAGTATCTGTGTGAGATGAGACGAGGAATGGTGAGTATCTGTGTGAGATGAGATGAGGAATGGCGAGTATCTGTGTGAGATGAGACGAGGAATGGTGAGTATCTGTGTGAGATGAGAAGAGGAATGGTGAGTACAGTTAGGGGGTCGAACCAGCTCTCCCTCCTTCACCTCACTCAACCTGTTACTGTTCACCTGTTACTCACCTCAGCTTTACTCACTGAAAGCAGGGTCTCTTAACTCAGTTCATCTTCTTTATTGACCGAAAAAATAGATCATAAAGGTATATTAGCAAATATGGTCCTCTTTCACGAAAGATTTTTGAAGATATAGTCCTAACTAACTAGACCTTGGAATGGGTCAACATCCTCGTCTTTGCTGGCAATGTTGCATAGACATTAATATTATCCTCGCGATTACTCTAGTGTTTCAAAGGACAGGCGACGATCTCTCTCTCTCTCTCTCTCTCTCTCTCTCTCTCTCTCTCTCTCTCTCTCTCTCTCTCTCTCTCTCTCTCTCTCTCCCTCAGGAGCGAGTGAACGCCCTTGCAGAAACATCCTACATCCTGTAGCTAAGATTAAACGATGGTTTGGCAATGGCAAAATCGGGGAGGAAATGATAGAAATGTTTCGACCCTCTGGGAGAGAGAGAGAGAGAGAGAGAGAGAGAGAGAGAGAGAGAGAGAGAGAGAGAGAGAGAGAGAGAGAGAGAGAGAGAGAGAGGTTAGGCCCTGTAAATTGCTTTCAGTTGGGTTATATCGCTATCCGTGTTAACTTTAAAGTCAGGTTTTGAATACTTCGTATCACACGTTCTCGAAGATTTTTTTTTTTGATAACGTTCGAGGAGCGAGACAATACGAGACATACGCAGTCGTAGAATCCTCGAGATCACCTGGACGACCTCGCCTGCGGACAACCTCGTCTGCAGACGACTTCGCCTGCGGACGACTTCGTCTGCGGACGACAACGCCTGCGGACGACAACGTCTGAGGACGACCTCGTCTGCGGACGACAACACCTACGGACGACTTCGTCTGCGGACGACCTCGCCTGCGGACGACAACGCCTACGGACGACTTCGTCTGCGGACGACCTCGCCTGCGGACGATCTCGTCTACAGACGACTTCGCCTGCGGACGACTTCGTCTGCGGACGACCTCGCCTGCGGACGACAACGCCTGCGGACGACAACGTCTGCGGACGACCTCGCCTGCGGACGATCTCGTCTACAGACGATCTCGTCTACAGACGATCTCGTATGCGGACGACCTCGCCTGCAGACGACTTCGCCTGCGGACGACTTCGCCTGCGGACGTCCCTCCACGTCCTCACTGCTGTTGCTGCTCCCTTTGCGGACCAGCGGGACATGAGGTCGCCGGCATTCACTGTGAACGGTCATACTTCACGCTCAGTCACACACTCCACAACTTTATTAAAGTACCCAGATGTAGAGCGCTTCTGGTCTTTCCTTGTACTGACTTCCTCCTTCCCTGAAATTTGCCGAAGATAAATATAGCCTGTTTACTCGACATAGATTTGTTGACTTCTGTAGCGAGAGGAAGTTCAGTTCCATTTGTGGCTTCCTGAATTTACAAACCCAGAGTTGTAGGTACACGTATGACAGGTGGAGTAATATAGAACTAAAATTCTTTGACCGAGTGGTTTAATATCCTCGGAATGTGTCAGGTAGTCCATGGGGAATTAAAAACACACACGAAAGAACAGCCTCCTATGTCATGGAAAGTGTCAGGATGCCATGAGAATCAAAAACACACAGGAAAGGAAACCTCAGTTTCATCCTAAGATCATGAAGATCATTTGTCTTATTTTGGGGAGAAGGTGATTTGTGGAAACCACAAGAGAATTGAAATTTCTTTCGCCACTGAAGGCAACTATGTTAAGGAAATAGCCAGTATCTATCTTCGGCAAATTTCAGGCAAGAATGAATCCACTATAACAAAAGACTTGAACTACATATAAGGATACTCAAGTAAAGCATATATATATATATATATATATATATATATATATATATATATATATATATATATATATATATATATATATATATATATATATATATATATATATATATATATATATATATATATATATATATATATATATATATATATATATATATATATATATATATATATATATATATATATATATATATATATATATATATATATATATATATATATATATATATATATATATCATCATTGCTCTGAACCATAACATTAACATTACTCGCATTTCTCTGGCGAATCAGACAGTCACCAACCCAGACTGGATACTTCACATACCACACACGTCATCAAAGAAAAGTTTGATGACGCAAATCGTATGAGGATGTTGAAGGCATCAACTGCCACATCCTGTGAGTCTGGTGGTGGTGGTGGTGTTGCTATTGCACGATCATGACCTCTCCTCCTCCACGTGTCATATCCTAAGGCAGGTACAAAGAGGGAGTGGCCAGCTAATTCTCTAAGTTTGAGCAACACGACCCAAAGTGGAGGTCACAGTACCAGCTCGAGCACCAGACAGAGTCCGTATGTAATTGTACTTAGCGCTCTAATACACCCTCAGGTTTGTAGTTGTATTCAGATTCTACAACCATCATAGAAGATACATCATGCAACAAATGTAGAAAATGATGTACCGTCGGGAACTGACGATATTCTACGAACAGATATGACAAAACAGCTTAAGCGTGCGTGGCGGATGACGGGCGCGAGGGGAAGCTGGGGACGTACTCTGAGTAAATCAGATTTGTATCTAAAGACGAGCAGACCTGGACACACACACACACACACACACACACACACACACACACACACACACACACACACGTCCTGCAACTGTCTTGCTTCAACGCGTGAGTTTCACTCTCTCTCTCTCTCTCTCTCTCTCTCTCTCTCTCTCTCTCTCTCTCTCTCTCTCTCTCTCTCTCTCTCTCTCTCTCTCAGCAACACACACACACACACACACACACACACACACACACACACACACACACACACACACACACACACACAGACAATCCTGGTGTTCTAACAGAATAATAATAAAAAAATTTGTT